>NW_028318841.1:600833-901250 GCF_062004578.1 Staurois parvus
TGTGATGAGCGGTGCTCTAGAAAGGTGTCGCTATAAGGGCCTGTGGGTGTTACGGGGATGGGTACCCTGTGAGCCTAGTGGGTGTTATGTTCAGTGCACTGTGAGGTCTAATGAGTGTTAAGAGGAGGGTGTACTGTCAGGTTCACGAAGATTCACCTTCTTTCGTTTATTTATTTTTAACATGGTTAGATTCCCATGTTAGGATTTTGTACATATTATATTGAGATATGCAGGCTGTGAAGATTCTATATTTTCATATTCTGCTTTGGTTCCTTACCTCCCATATTGCCACATTAAGAGAAGTAAGCTAGAACCTGTGCCCTGAAAGGAGTCTGTTAATTTGCACAACATGATCTAGCAACAGCCCAGGTGCTCCATTCCCATGCCTCTGCCAGCCCATAGTGCAGGCTACTTTATGGAAAGACAGGATTTATAACATGCTTTACAACATGACAATTGTGAAATAGCATTGATACGTATCTATTTTTGTCCTTCTACTTTAACAATTAAATCTCCAAAAATGAAAGCTGATTTTACTTTAAATGAATAACCAATGGCAGTCCTCAGCAGTCAGTTTCGACACCGACAGTCCTATTTCGGCCTCTGTGTACCTAGTGCATGACCCACATTTAATTCTGGCAGTCACAGACAAGTTTGGCACTCTGATTTATGTGAGGAAGAGTGAGGTCCAAATTTTAAATGGAATGAATCGAAAGACATAATTCTTCAGAGGTTATGCTCTGCCCACAGTGGTCCTCCTTCAGCTGGTCTAAGTGATGTTCAAACAATAACATGCATTAACCATTTATGGAATGCTCTATAAGAAACCATTTTTTTACTTTATAAAAGGTGTACTATGCCCAACACATAGCATTTCCTGTTATTCTTTTGCATGGTAAGTATGCCCACCCATTTGTTACAGTGCCCTGCTGTTGTCAGTGTCTGATGCTGGCTGTCTCACTAGGTTGTAAAGGCAAGCTCAGTATGTGCTTGTATAAAAACAGTTGGTAATGGCAGTTTCAGTGTTGCATAAGTTATAGCAATGGTGCCGCGCCCTTTAAATGAATATATATCTATATGTAAAAGATATAATTGGTGAACTGCTTATAGCGATTCATTAAATTGCTTAGTAATGAAAGAAATATCAAACAATATAAACCAACATTGATAGTAAAATAATGGTTAGAAAATAATACATATAAATGTGCAATTCATGAGTGAATACGATCAAATGTGAATCCCATTATACTTGCGGCTTGCTCAATATGCTGTAACAAACTGCTCATACAATCCAGATAGTCTGTGCTAAGGGACTACTGGGCCATAAAGCGTGGATTTATTCTGGTATGTTCCTTTGTAGAAAGCAGACTGGGTGGTTCACCTCCTTACTCCTGGTAGTGCTGTTATGGGTGAATCCGGGATATGGGTCCTCCCTTCAATAGGCTCTATATATTTTCTCCCTTAGAGATGAACTTTATTAGTCATCAACCAGCAACAGGACGTCAGGGAAGTCGATTTCTTGTAAATCTCAGAACTCCCACACGGTGTTCTGTTATTTCTTCCCCAGAGACATTCAGAATACATGAAATCTCATGGGTGTGCTACTGCTACTTCATTGTCCAATCAGGAAGCCGGAGGTGTGTCTTTCCTCAGCGTGTACGCCTGCTTTGAGCCGGGATCAGGACATCGGGGGAGTAGATTTCTTGTAAATCTCAGAACATCCACACGGTGTTCTGTTATTTCTTCCCCAGAGACTGTCAGGAATGGACTGGCCAGCAATGGTGGGACTCACCTGCCTTTTGATCTGCAGCACCAGGGCTGGCCAGCGGGTGCTCCCAGCAATCAGAGACTCAACCTTTCAGCCAGCTAACACCTGGAACTGATGATACTGGTGTATTTAAGGGATGGCCAGACTTGCAGACTCTGCCTTGGTGTTGTGTTTGTCCTGGGCCCTGTATCTGTCCTGCATCCTGTTTCTGTTCCTTTGCTGACCCTGCCTGATCTGAACCGCTGCTGACTTCTCCTGCTCTGATCCCGGCTCGCTCCTGACCATCCCTCTGCCTGACCCTCTGTACCACGCTGCTTGCTACCTGTTCTGATCCCTGGCTTGTGACCCTGACCATCCCTCTGCCTGACCCTCTGTACTACGCTGTTAGCTACCTGCTGAACCTGGCCTGTGACCCCGACCCATCTCCGTTTGCTCCCCCTGTACTTACCTGCCCTATTGATATTGACCCGGCCTGCCTGACGACGCTTGCTTGTATGTACTGTTATCTGTGGGTGGTTGGTTTGGTTTGTTTGCACTGTATTATGTGTTAGTATTGCACTGCGTTTATGTTTGTATGGTTAGTGGTAATAAATTATATTGTTTATCACATATCTGAAGTCTGCGTTTCCCTGCGTCAGTCACACACCTCTGGTCACACCTGGGAGCCCTGACAGAGACATTTAGAATACATGAAATCTCATGGGTGTGCTACTGCTACTTCATTGTCCAATCAGGAAGCCGGAGGTGTGTCTTTCCTCAGCGTGTATGCCTGCTTTGAGCCGGGTTCAGGATCAGGACATCGGGGGAGTCGATTTCTTGTAAATCTCAGAACTTCCACACGGTGTTCTGTTATTTCTTCCCCAGAGACATTCAGAATACATGAAATCTGTAGGAATCCCTGGATCTCCTCACCCAGAGCTGTGATCACATGACCCGCCGCAAACGCCTCTCCTCATAAACTTTATTACAGTTTCAGTGTTGCATTTCTCACAGGTTCAATTTAACTTTTTAATGAAAAAAAAAAACTTACAACCTCTAGAATTAGTATTTATTTAGTATGCTTTATTTACAGTATATTGTGATCTTTTTACTTCAATATAAAATCATTAATGAACTATGTATTTAAATATGGGACTAAACATTTAACAATGTTGAAGTTTCTCGACGAGCCTTGCTGTTCAGCAGACAAATTATAGGTGAAGTGTCTGCACAGAACAGCTTTCACTTGCCAGGGTAATAATATAATGCTTTCTCTTCAAAAGCATGCATTCATGTGGCTGGACCATTGTTCTTGCTGAAAAGCTAGGCTTGTTGCCTCTGTACATTGGGAATACAATATCTACATGAAAATGCATTCCAGTCACAAAAGGAAAATGGTTCATATAAGCCATCAATGTGTTTTGCATTGGCACATTTGATGGATTTGTTGAGAAATGAAAGGTTATATAAGAATCATCCTTATCTTGTGAATTTTAACATAAAAATGGTATTAAAGTATGCAGAAATATATAAAAATTTACCAAAATAGCATTTCATTCACTGTCTTTTTTTTTTTTTCTATTGCAGAAGCATTTGAAATGGTAATACGTCATGCAAGAAATTACACAAACACAATGTTCAAGATGCATTACCAGAACATCTCACTGAAAACCTTTAAACTTGTTGGTGAATTATTCACAGACATCTCACTGTATGTCTTAGGATCGGATATTAATGTGAACGATATGGTCAATGAGTTTTTCGATGGTTTGTTCCCGATCGTCTATAGTAGTTATTTAAACCCGGGGTTCAAGGACTCTGTTGAAAATGTAGAATGTCTTCGGCTTGCCAGAAGAGACGTCAGTGCTTTTGGCCACTATCCCAAAACCATCATGACCCAAGTGTCAAAATCATTGCAAGCATCTCGGGTTTTCCTGCAGGCCCTAAATCTTGGCATTGAAGTGATCAATACTACGGATTATTTAAAAGTTAGTAAGGACTGTGGCAGGACTCTCCTGAAAATGTGGTATTGCTCTCATTGTCAGGGCCATTTGTTGGCACGGCCTTGTGCTGGATATTGTGGAACTGTTATGCGAGGCTGTTTGGCTAACGTGGGAGAAATTGACCCTTACTGGAATGAGTACATTTCATCGATTGAGAGACTTGCTAAAGAAATGCATGGAATTTATGATCTAGAACGTGTTCTGCTCAATCTCTACTCACTCATCCAGGAAGCCGTGGTGCATGCTGTAAAGAATGGAGGAAAACTTTCCAGTGTGGTAAGTTCAGTGCATTATTGAGAAAATTGAAACACTATATTAGCTCAGAGTTCAATAAACAGAAGAGTTTTTACATGGTATTGATGAAATATGCAGAGTTTCACACTTTGGAACACATTTCAAATAGTTCACTTTTGGCTATTGCAGAGGAAGAGCTGTACTTGGTGTAAATAGTCTCTCCCAGGAGATCCTTATTAATGGATTGAACCGCACTAGTCAATTTTTTCTTTTGTCAACTGTGTGACTAGGCAGAGTAAAGCTGGCTATAAATTATACAATTTTCTTGTACAATTTTCCTTTCGATTTACCAAAACCATACAATATGAGGTCAAACCTAAACACTTTCACTTTGTAAGCAATTGGGTAGGCCTTTGCACTACGTACTTCAATGTATATCTATAGGAATTTGAATAAGAAAATTGTATAATTCTGGTAAGCTTCACACTTTAAACCATTGCCTAATGTAAAGAGCCTAAACTTATAATGTTGATTGGCTCTATCTAGCGCTTTTCTTGTCTTTTAATTTGCTATACATACAGATTTGCTATACATGCATTTGGAGAAAAAAAAAAAGAAATATATATAATTTTTGTTTTTAATTCACATATATTTTTTTATTTGTTTTATATGCTTTTCACAGTGCTACTAGTGATTTGAGTACTATATGTTCGATTACTTCATGAAAATCGGTTCATTTGCTGACAAAAATTATACAGATTGTAGTAGAAAGAAGGGTGAGAGTGAAATTAGCTCTCCATTGTGCTGCTTCTCCTCTCCCTGTCCAGTAACTGCATGCGGAGAGTCCAGGGAAAAAAATTGCTGTTTGGAACATCTTTAAATTGAAGGTGAATCTGGCAGCACAAGCTGGTTTTGTTTTCTCTTTAATGGCCTATTTATTTAAATGTAATGGAAACACTCCCTGCTTCATATATTTTTTTTCAGTTAATTTTATTCTCTAGAAGCCCTTCAGTCACTCCTTTTCAGGAATACCAAGGCCCAATACCCTCTTACGTTGTCCATACTCACCACAATTAAGGCTTGGAAAGTGAGTCTAAATTTCAAACCCCAAACACCAGTTCTCCCCAAATACTCCATTATGGCTGAATTCCAGCCTGCAATATCTTTATTCTCTTCCCGATCCACAGGGTTGGGCCAAATACAAAATTAAGGTGCTTTTTCATGTGATTGACCAGGGCAAGCTGCTGTCATTCTTGGATCTCCAGTTGAAATATAATACACATCTGTTCTGATACTGGCAACTATCCCACGCCTTTGGTGGACAATTTTCCAATGCCCTTGTCATCTTAACTGTGTCTGACCTCGAAGATGTTTTAAGATTGGATTGTTCAGATAAACCTATGTCCGTTCTATACAAGCATTTATGTATGTCTACCTTTCCGGACTTGACTTCCCTCTGGTATAGATGGTTAGCTGACATACCCAATTTGGACAGGGAGGATTGGTCGGATATCTGGGATGGAACCTGCCAAGACAGACGTTTGGGAGCTGCTATTGCTGGGCAATCAAAGGGTGAGGAGTCACTGGACGTCTGACATTTGCTGGCATGTCAGCTTTCTAATTTCAGACAATTTTTTAGTGTGTGGTGTATGCTGTTAGACAGCTGACAGGCACAGACTGGCAGAATTCAGATGACCTCTGATACTCAAGTTAGTGTCAAAAATGACATAAGCATAAATAAGTGGAAAATATACCAGAAATGCACCACCTCCCACCAGACCTATTGTAAAATGAACGCTGGGCAGAAGCACTACTATCCTGGGAGGGTGTCTTATGCAGTTCTCCTACTTGGGCTTCATGTGCGCACCCTACGGGGCGTGCAGTAGCACAATCTGTCACCCGCTGTGTCCACTGGTGTCCAGACTGATTGTTATACTGAGTCTGTCCTACTACCATGTGATCACTGTTACAAATGACAGTGATCACATGTAAATAGTGCACAATGGCTTTCATTCATAGCCATTCATTGTGTACTATTGTGCTCTCTGTGATTGGTCACAGTGATCACATGGTACAGGGACAGATCACAGCAGACCTGTACCATGTGATAGCTGTGGCCAATCACAGCAGTACTCAATGGCACATAAATGGATGACATTCACAAAAATTGTTTATAACAGCGATCAGATCATCACCGTGATAAGCAATCATAGTAAAAAAAAATGCGGATTATCTTCCCATAGCAGTACAGTGTCACTATGGTAACATTGTACTGCTCTGGTTACAGTATGCAAGTTAAAAAAAAAAAAATATATATATATATATATATATATATATATATATACACACACACACACACACACACACACACAAAGCGTATATATATTTTTTTACATACTATCACCAGTCAGTGTCCCGCACCAGTTACATGATAACATTGTACTGCACGTATGTAAAAAATTTAATTTGAAAAAACACAAATTGTATTGTCTTCATTTTCCATATAATTGTGACAAAGAATTACAGCTTCAGAAAACTTGCCATGCCTCTTACTAAATACCTTGGAATGTCTACTTTAAGGCTGCAGAAAATGATAGGCTGTCCATACGTCAGGACTGATCAATTTTAAAATATGTACACCATACTTTGTAGACTATAACGTTCACACAGATAAAAAATAATATACACTGATTTGGGTTATTATTACCAAATATATGTAGCAGACTGCATTTTGGCCTAAATTAAAGAAGAAAGATTATTTGCAAAATGTTTATAACAAACGAGGAATAACATGTTTTTTGTTTTTTTCAAAATGTTCTGTATTTGTTTATATTCTTTTATATATCACAAAAAAAATCAGTGGTGATTAAATACCATCAAAGAAAGCTCTACCTGCTTCAAAAAGTGCTAAAAATGTAATTTGGGTACAGAATTGCATGACTGAGTAATTGTCATTCAAAGTGTGATTGCTCTGAAAGCTGATTATTGGCCTAGAGGAAGCGGGAAGTCAGGTGTTGAGGTGGTTAAACATAAGCCTACAAAAGCATATTCATTCAAGACTTATTATTCAGATTTCTGAAAGCTCATTTGTGACTTTAAAAAAAAAAAAAAAAAAAAGCGCTTCAAAATCATTTGTCTGCCACTACACCGTTGGTGTCAGGTTCCGACTGTGCATTGGCTGTAAGTGCCAGAGGTGCCAGCTGTCAGTGACAGGTGAGATCCATTGCTACGCCCAGTAGCTGAATCTATCTGCTCCAATGTTTATACAAAGCACTCTATCAGAATAGCTTCCTACTGTCACTCATTTAAAAGGACTGTCTATTTTATGGAGCCAACTCCGTCTATCCCTTCTTTCTCCTCAATTGTCCTTTCTTTTTGTATGATGTATAGACCTCTATAAATAAAATTGTACTATTTAACTATCAATGCTGTTATACAGCACTAAACCTCTTATCCACTCTTTCTAAATCATTGTATGTTATTTTGATTAACCATAATAAAAGAAAATGAGTGGAGAAAAGAACCTGTGTTTTTTTGCAAATCATTTTTGCTTTCATTGTGAAGTTGGACGAGAAACTGTTCAATCGTAAACTGCGTAAAGGGTTCTTTGCTGTTAAAGCGGTGAGGATGTGGAACTCCTTTTACAGTTGTGGTGTCAGCAGAGAGTGTAAGTGCTCATGTACACTGCAGCTGATAAACTAACGTTTAGGAGATGTTCAGCGTTTTTTTCAGCAGCCCCTGAACTCACCCTAATGTTTTCCTATGTGTCCATGTACACATCGTCGTTTACAGTTGTTTACAGGCAGTTGAGTTCTTAGTCGTTTTTTTGAACGCAGAAAACTTGTGTTCAGCATTAGATTTTATCAGCGTTTCAAACGCAAAACGTTTGTAAACGCAGCTAACTGCATTTATGGGCGTTTGCGTTTGAAATTATTTTTAAACTCTTCCACTTCCATATTCCGTCCAGAGCCTTTTTTCATCATGAAAAATGCATGCGTTTTCTCGGTACTCAAATGGACCTGGTACACCATACTTTGAGGTTTTGCATGAAAAAAATGTCAGACACTGCTGCAATAATTTCTGCACAGAAATGAGCTGGAACACATCCAAACACCACAAAAAAAAAAGACAGCTAATCTCAACAAATACTGCTTTCTCTGCTTCTGCTCTCTCTATTTCTCTCAAAATGTCTGAAATAGTTAATTTTTTACTGTTTTTCAGTGCATTCTGGGCATTTTGGAAGGTCTCCTGAGGTTATCTTTTAAAAACACTACTAAACGCAAACGCTCCTAAACGTGCATAAACGCGGTTAAACAGACATTTTTTTTTAACCTATGTTTTCCAGCAGTCAGTTTTCATCGTTCAGAAATGTCCTGTGTACACAGGCCCTAATTAGTTCAAAAACCTTTGAATGTGTTTCTTAATGAACACAATGTACAGGGATATGGAAAGCCGTATACACACACATTCTCTCAGGTTGAACTGGATGGAGCGGTGTCTTTATTCAACCTTACCAATTATGTCACTATATAAATTTTGTCATATTAATTTTTCATGGTCTGTATAACGAAGATGTGGGAAGCGCATGCTCTTTGCCTTTCTACTTTGGGCTAACTGGTCTCCCTCATTTCCATCTAAGAAAGTTGTGATATATGCTATGTGATTTTGCATTGTGGTTATAGGCAAATTGTGCGATGCCATCTTAGAGGTACAAGGCATTTCTTTGAAGGAAAAAATATGGAATAAATAGTAATTTTAAGTTAAATTTTTTTTTTTACATACTGTCACCAGTCAGTATCACTGATCACCGCCACGCCAGTCATATGATGATGCTGTACAGCACTGGTGCCAGTATGTTAAAAAAAAATCTGAAAAAGACTCACTTTTATTTAGTTTTTCCCAAAAATTATGACAAAACAATTACAACTTCAAAATGTCATGCCTCTTATTAAATACCTTGGACTGTCTACTTTCCAAAAAGGGATTATTTGGGAGGTATTTGTAGTGTCCTGGTATTTTAGGGTCTTAAGAAATGAGGTAGGCCATCAGTACATCAGGACTGATACATTTTCAAATATTTATACCATAGTTTGTAGACTCTACAACTTTCACACAGACTAAATTTATATACACTGATTTGGGTTATTTTTACTAAAGAAATGTAGCAGACTAAATTTTGGTCTAAATTTGTGAAGAAAGGCTATTTGTTTGCAAAGTAATATAACCAAAACAAAAGTTGTGTTTTTTTTTTTAAAAAATTGGTAATTTTTTTTGTTTTATATTACAAAAAATAAACCCAGTGGTGATTAAATACCACCAAAATAGAGCGTTATTTGTGTGAAAAAAAATAAATTTCATTTGGGTACAGTGTTGCATGACTGAGCAATTGCCAGTTAAAGTAGCACAGTGTTGAATAGCAAACAAAATGCTCTAGTAATGAAAGGGGTAAAACCTTCTGGAGGTCAGATGGTTTAAACTCTCTTCCTTTTTAAAGTTGTATTAAACCCAAAGCACAAATATGATCTATTGCAGTTTACCAATTTTTAAATATGGTGTATATATAGTTTTATTTTTTGGGCTGTTTTTACCTAATGATCCAGCCTGTGACTGACTGGATAACTGAAAGAAGATAAAAAAAAAAAGCCCCAAAACTAGCACAGCCACAATTTCTTGGTAAGCTGCAATGTAATACTTTTTTGTTTTTGGGTTTAATATGGCTTTAACCCTTAGGTCCCAACAAATATGTTAAGAGGCTTTCAATCACATTTGCTCCTGCTGCATGATTGTCAAATGCTCATATAAACTTGTGCAATGTCATTTAGCATTTATGGGTTTGCAAATTTGTCAAACAGTACCTGTTTTATTGTGAGCTTTTACATCATAATAAACCTTCGAGAAATCTTCTCAAATTCAATGTATTCACTGGACAACAAAGACAGTCAATACAACTGATCCTTGCAGGCTCTGTGTATATCTGGAGACAATTTTTTGTTTGGAACTAAAATATAACCAAGCCCAGAGCTCACTGGTTTTTACAGAAAATTACTTTTTAATGAAAGAATAAAAACTGTTGCACTTGGTTAAAACATGTCACAAGGTTGGTTCCCAAACCAATTGCCCAGTCATTTCTGGAGGCAGAAGCAGTGTCCCAAAACACGTAAGAGGCATTTGTTAGTTTCCAGGTTGCTAACTTCATCCCCATCGATCATGCCTATAATACTCAACAGCTGTTGAAGCTTTTGTAGTATGTTGGCCCCTCTCTTGTTTACATCCTGCCCGTCCATCCATCCTTTGACATCAGAGATAGAGGCACCATCAGTTTCCTGCAGGGACTAGGTGATTGGTTTTGGAACCATTATGGTGATACACATGTAACCAAAAATCTTTGTATGAAAATCCTGTATTTATGATTCACTGCACAATCAGTACTTTATGTTTTTTAGTTAACTTTGTCTCTGTTTTTAATGGAAACCTTTAATAGAAGGACATGGAAACTGCCATTGATGACTTCATAATTATTTATTATAGGCATTTATATAAATGAAATAATATTTTAAAATTGAATAATATATTAATGTGGCGCTTACACTCAAACAAATGATTTTCAAAATAAATGAACACATAAAAAGTCCAAATGATTCAGTCCATTCTTGTGATCACCACGTGAAAATAATTCATAATCATATATCACTTTGATCTTCCAACAATCACCACGTGAATAGTTGTGAAACAAAATAAAACTGTGCCGTGCTCCCCTCTCAGGTGTGCACTCACCAAATCTAATTGCTTCCCATTCTCATGGTTGGCATACTGAGCTTTTGGATATGAAATTCTTCAAGATACAGACCCCCTTCAAAACACAGAGCAGATTCCTCTAAAATGTCATAAATGTAATTTACTTGGTTGTCAAGCTGACCCTGTAGCTTAAAGTGAAAATTTAATGAAAAAAGTGGCCATACATCTTTTTTTTTAATGCAGAAGAGACATATTGTGTGTCTTCTGCATTAAGTTGCCTACCTGCCTGTCCACTCTGTACAGTGTAGAATTTCGGCAATGCTGAGATGACTGGACTCCCATTTGTGCGTTGGAACGATGTCATCTTGGCCCTGCCATTAAAAAGGTTGGGGATCGATACCTGGAACTCTGGCTGAAGATGTTAGTGGCTGGTGGGGAGCTCTGGTACTTTGCAGCACTGGGGAGATGGCGAGTATAGCTTTGCTTTAAAGGATAAGTGCAATTTAAAGTAAAGTACACTTCTCCCGTTTGCCCCCTTCCCCTGACCTGACCCGACCCACCCTCTACTGCAGATACAGGTCTACCTTGATCTGATGGCCACTGTACAAACTTGTACTTTTCAGCCCTGTAAACTTCTGTGGGACCATCTCTGATCATCTCCGGCCCCAGAACATGGCCTTATAGAAGTCTGTAGGACACTAATGCACAGGCAAAGTCAAGACAGTAAAAACTTGCATTGCTGGATGTAAACAAACAATGGTAAGTATGCAGCTGTGGAGGGGGAGGGTGGCTTAGGTTAAAAAGGATAAATGCACTTTAACCATTTGCCAACCACCAACAGTATATTTACTGCTGGAAACCATCTTTCTCAGGCACCGCGATGTGCCCATACATCGCGGTGAACTTCCTGGTTTAGAGGTGTGCATGCCTCCTGAGGATCTGTGCTGTGACACAGCATGAGTTTGCCAGCAGGTTATAGCCAATTATTTTGGACATATACCTGCTGATCGGTTGTGGCCAATCACAGCACAGACTTCTGTGTGTTTGAAAACAACAGGTTACAGTTCAGAACCGAAAGCAGGGAGAGACCCAGCCAGATCTGTGTGTAAAAGCAGCACACACTTGCATACACTTGTTAGGCACACATTTAATCCCTTGATTGGCCTCCTGATTACTCTTGTCATTCAGTCAGTGTCATTGGTACATTATCACTGTATTAGCATCACTAGCGATTTCAGTGTCCCTCTTAGCCAGTGTCAACTAGCCTGATTGACCGTCATATTATTACAGTTCCACTATAACTGCCATTACTACTATAGTATCTGTACAGATCAGTATTTGGATCACAATCAAAAATATAATAGTGTCCCCAATAGTACAGTGTCTCCCAAGAAGTGCAGTGTTAGATGTGGGATTTTTTTTTACCAAAAACATGTAACCGAATACATTTTGGCCTAAATTTATAAAGAAATTTGATTTGATTGGATTTGGTTTTATAACAGAGCATAGAAAATAATATAATTTGTTTTTCAAAATTTCTCTATTTTTCCATTTATAAAATAAAAATCAAATCAAATGTAGCCAAAAGAAAAGACAAAAAGTGATATAAATTTCATTTTGATAGTGTTGCTTGACCTGGGTAATTGGCAGTTAAGCACTTGAACTCTACACCGTGTTCCAAATTATTATGCAAATTCTATTTAAGTGTCACAAAGATTAAATATTTTGTTTTTCAGTTTATCTCATGGATGGCATTGTGTCTCTGGGCTCTTTTGATCACTGAAAACATTCTCGGACACCTGTGATAATTAGATTGACAGGTGAGCCCAATTTAAAGAAAAACTACTAAAGGAGGGTGTTCCACATTATTAAGCAAAGCACCATTTTCAAGCAATATGGGGAAGAAAAAGGATCTCTCTGCTGCCGAAAAGAGTGAAATAGTTCAATGCCTTGGACGAGGTATGAAAACATTAGATATTTCATGAAAACTTAAGCGTGATCATCGCACTATTAAGAGATTTGTGGCTGATTCAGAGCACAGACGGGTTCGTGCAGATAAAGGCACATTGAGGAAGATTTCTGCCAGATCCATGCATCGGATCAAGAGAGCAGCTGCTAAAATACCATTACATAGCAGCAAACAGATATTTGAAGCTGCTGGTGCCTCTGGAGTCCCACGGACATCAAGGTGTACAGTCCTCCAGAGTCTTGCAACTGTGCATAAACCTTCTATTCGGCCACCAATAACCAATGCTCACAAGCAGAAACGGCTGCATTGGGCAGAAAAATACATGAAGACTAATTTTCAAACAGTCCTGTTCACTGATGAGTGTCGTGCAACCCTGGATGGTCCAGATGGATAGAGTAGTGGATAGTTGGTGGACGACCACCCTGTTCCAACAAGGCTGCGACGTCAGCAAGGCGGTGGTGGAGTCATATCTTGGGCCGGAATCATGGGAACAGAGCTGGTCAGCCCCTTTATAACTGGTAATGGTTCGGTCATGCAGAACTGTATCCACAAAAAATGTATATAATTTTTTTTTACACAAATAGAGCTTTCTTTTGGTTCTATTTGATCACCACTGGTTTTTTTTATTATATAAATGAAAAAAGACCAAATATTTTGAAAAACAAAAACAGTACTTTTTACTTTCTGTTATAAAACATATCCAATAAAAAAATAAAATTTCTTTAATCCCAGTAAATATATATCCCAGTAAGTATATATTGATTGGTTTGTGTGAAAGTTATCGTGTTTACAAACTATGGGATATATAGTGGAATTTGTATTTATTTTTTATACTAGTAAAGGCAGTGATTACTGATTTATAATGGGATTGTGATAGTGCGGCAGGCAGTCTGTCACTAACTGATGCTGGCTGAGAGGTACACTAACTGACACTGACATCACCAGTGGCACTAATACAGTGACCAGTGATAATACTACACACTGTCACTGTACTAATGACACTGACTGGGAAGGGGTTAACATCTAGGGGCGATCAGAGGGTTAACTGGGTTCCTAACAATGTTTAATGTGCTGCTTTTTACTAAATATCCGTTCCTTCTCAAGTGATTGGTCAGCAAGTGGTTAAAGTAGCACAGTACTGAATAGAAAAATATGCCCTGTCATGAAGGGGGTAAAACCCCCCATCCTAAAAAATATATGTGTGTGTATGTATGTATGTATATATATAATATACGCACACAGTGGATATATAAAGTCTACACATACTTGTTAAAATGTCAGGTTATTGTGATGTAAAAAAATGGGACAAAGATAAATCCTTTCAGGACTTTTTCCACCTTTTTTATGTGACCCATAAACTGTACAACTCAGTTGAACAACAAACTGAAATCTTTTAGATGGTGGAAAGTAAAAGTCAAAAACTAAAGTAATATGGTTACATAAGTGTGCACACCCTTACACTAATACTTTGTTGAAGCACCTTTTGATTTTATTCCAGCACTCAGTCTTTTTGGGTATGAGTCTATCAGCATGGCACATCTTGACTTAGCAATATTTACCCACTCTTCCTTGCAAAAACACTCCAAATCTGTCAGATTGCAAGGGCATCTCCTGTGCACAGCCCTCTTCAGATCACCCCATAGATTTTCCATTGGATTAAGGTCTGGGTTCTGGCTGGGCCATTCCAAAACTTTAATCATCTTCTGGTGAAGCCATTCCTTTGTTGATTTGGATGTATGCTTTGAGTCGTTGTCATGCTGAATGATGAAGTTCCTCTTCATGTTCAGCTTTGTATCAGAAGCCTGAAGGTTTTGTGCCAATATTGACTAGTATTTGAAACTGTTCATAATTCCTTCTACTTTGACTAAGGCCCCAGTTCCAGCTAAAGAAAAACAGTCCCAAAGCATGATGCTGCTACCACCATGCTTCACTGTGGGTATGGTGTTCTTTTGGTGATGTGCAGTATTGTTTTTACGCCAAATATATCTTTGGAATTATGGCCAAAAAGTTCAACATTGGTTTCATCAGACCAGAACACCTTTTCCTACGTTCTTTTGGGAAACTTCAGATGTGTTTTTGCAAAATTTAGCCGGGCTTGGATGTTTTTCTTCATAAGAAAAGGCTTCCATCTTGCCACTCTACCCCACAGCCCAGATGTATGAAGAATACGAGAGATTGTTGTTAAATGTACCACACAGCCAGTACTTGCCAGATGTTCCTGCAGCTCCTTTACTGTTGCTGTAGGCTTCTTGGCAGCCTCCCAGACCAGTGTTCTTCTCGTCTTTTCATCCATTTTGGAGGGACATCCAGTTCTTGGTAATGTCACTGTTGCGCCATATTTTCTCCACTGGATGATGACTGTCTTCACTGTGTTCCATGGTATATCTAGTGCCTTGGAAATTCTTTTGTACCCTTCTCCTGACTAATACATTTTAACAATGAGATCCCTCTGATGTTTTGGGAGCTGTCTGCAGACCATGGCTTTTGCTGTAGGATGTGACTAAGAAAATGTCAGGAAAGACTTACTAGAACAGCTGAACTCTATTTGGGGTAAATCAGAGGCACTTTAAATGATGGCAGGTGTGTACTGACTTCTACTTAACATGATTGTGAAGGTGATTGCCTCACTCTGAACACCGCTACATCCCCAGTTGTAAGAGGGTGTGCACACTTATGCAACCATATTATTTTAGTTTTTTATGTTCACCCCCCCCCCCCAAAAAAAAAAAAGATTTTGGTTTGCTTTTCAACTGGGTTGTACAGTTTATAGGTCACAATAAAGGTGAAACATTTCTGAAATTATTTATCTTTGTCTAATTTTTTTACATCTCAGGAACCTGACATTTTTAACATGGGTGTGTAGACTTTTTATATCTATCTATATGTGTGTGTGTGTATACACACACAGCATGTAAATTATTTGCAATACACAGGGCAATGACAGATTCATATTATACAGTTTTTATGCAGCAAGAATTGTAATGTTTAGTAGTTATGCTAACAGACATGTAACATACAGGAAAATAATAATTTAGTTTTAATTGGTTGTTCTGAGCTCTGCTTCCCCTTTGTTTCCTGAATCTTATCCATCTATGAATAAATATTATGCTAGGTTTTTTACAGCAGAATATTTATGCAGTGAAGCGATAGTAACCCTCAGCTTATGTAACATTTATGTTGTGTAACCTATCATATATTATAAGAATATGTATTAGTAACCTGACAGAATACACAATATTAGACTAGAAATACAAAATGTAGACAAATGGTGTAGTAATCCATAACGATAAACATCAATAAAATGATGCTGATAGAATCTGGATTTTTCAGAAAGTCTTTGGGGACGTTCCAGGTTTTAGCTTTGCCTCCCTGGCATCAAAGGGGGTTCATTAGAGGCAGTGAACCTGGTGACGGAACAATGGATAGACAGGTCCTGTAGCAATCTAAGAGCACGGTTGCTGGACAGGACAGGACTGGTAGGTGGCAGAGGATAAAATAGTATATATAAATTGGAAGTGAAAAGGAAACCTTTTTCTCTGGGGGGGAGGAAGAGAAAAAAAAAAACACACTCCGGATATTGGCTTGTGTAGTGTGTTATGGTGCATTTCCATACAACTAACGCACATACAGCACATTTGTAAGATTATCAACCAAATCTGATTTGCCATTCCTAGACCCACTTGCGGAAAAATTACAAAAGTTACTTTAATTTTATTAAACTTCTATTCCCAGAAGTCAGTGAATAAGTGGCAAAATATTGAAGACTGCCTGAAGTCTGTCACTTTGGAAGCTGGAGACACCTCTCAGTGAAGGGCAGACAAGGGAAAGAGGTGGAGGGAAACATTCAGAATATGGAATGCCAAGAGATTAGAGAAATAAAAGGAGACTTGGTGATGGCGAGATGGGCTGTTTAATAACAAGTGCAGAAGTGCGCCAGCAAAAAAGTTCTTCATACCCATAGAAACAACAGTTAGGGTAGTACTGACTCCATTTTTTTTACTGTAATCACTGTGGGCTATTTGCCTATTAAGCCTGCAGATAGATGTTTAATCACTTGCTCTCTGGAAGATTTACCCCCCTTCCTGACCAGGCCATTTTTGCGATACGGTGTTGCGTTACTTTGACAATTGCATGGTCATGCAACACACTACCAACATTAAATGCATGTCCTTATTTCCCCACAAATAGAGCTTTCTTTTTGGTGGTAATTGATCACCTCTGCGGTTTTTACTTTTTGCATTATAAACAATAAAAGACCAACCATTTTGAAAGAAACCCAACATTTTTATTTTCTACTAGAATACATATCCAATAAAAAATTTTTAAAATCAAATGTCTACATAAATGTAGGCCAAAATATATTTTGCTACATATTTTTTGATAAAAAAAATCCCAATAAGCGTTATATTGATTAGTTTGTGCAACAGTTATAGCATCTACAAACTATGGGATATATACTGTAAATGTTTTTTTTTTAATTCTAGTAATAATGGCTGTCACGATTGCAAGATCGCCACCACCACCAACATGCGACAATCCCACGATCGCGACGTCTATGTCACGATCGCGGCATCAGACCCCAGACCTTCTCACCAAACTCGTGACCGAAGGACTAGCCAATCTAAAACCGCGATGTGACGTGTGTAACAATGCTACGCCCAGCTGCACCCTGCACAATGATTTTCCAGCTAACGGACCACAATCAATGTACCGGTAGCCTGGGCGATCGTTACTGGGTCGCATTAATTACGCAACTAACCTTTCACACTGCCACCACCTTCTTTTTGTACAGAGAAAGAGGAAACTCGCATTATCAGTTATAACACTATAATGATTGAAATAATTGTCTGTATAAAACGGTCCGCAGGCTGGTCATAGAGAGGTTTAAACAAACAGTAGCGTCTCTTTAGAGGCAGGAATTTGTGAGTTGCAATACAGAGCTATAGAAACAATTCAACACTTTCAGAAAGAAAGATTTATTACTAAAAGGTCAAACGGGTGCAATAAAAATATTTACAGAAAAAAGATGAAAAAAGAGCCTTAAACTGGAGCCAACATCTTTCATAATTCATATCTAAATAATCCTCGGACTTGTCTGCATAATATACCCGCGGGTGGACTGTCGCTTGTGCAGATGGAAAGTTATGGACCAGAATATGAGTTATGAAAGATGTTGGCTCCAGTTTAGGGCTCCGCCTGATGATTCCTCCCTAAACAGGGGATTGGTCCTTTACTTCAGAGCCACCCCCTGCTGGGAAACTTTAAAACAGGCTGTCAAGCCTAAGAGGAGTGAGTTGAAGACATCTCCCATTTTAACATCAATACCACCTGGGGGAGATCCATGCCCCTTCTGCTCAGAAACTTGATCTGCTTACATCCAAGGCTTAATGGCAAGTACCTTAACCCTTTAACCTCTCTCTTTCTCTTTGCTCTGCTGTTAGTCTCTGTATATTTATATATATATCTTAGTTACATCTTTTTTCTGTAAATATTTTTATTGCACCCGTTTGACCTTTTAGTAGTAAATCTTTCTTTCTGAAAGTGTTGAACTGTTTCTATAGCTCTGTATTGCAACTCATGAATTCCTGCCTCTAAAGAGACGCTACTGTTTGTTTAAACCTCTGTATAACCGGCCTGCGGACCGTTTTATACAGACGATTATTTCAATCATTATAGTGTTATAACTGATAACGCGAGTTTCCTCTTTCTCTGTACAAAAAGGAGGTGGTGGCAGTGTGGAGGGTTAGTTGTGTTATTAACCCGACCCAGTAACGATCGCCCAGGCTGCCGGTACATTGATTGTGGTCCGTTAGCTGGAAAATCGTTGTGCAGGGTGCAGCTGGCCGTGGCATTGTTACACACGTCACAACGCAGTTTTAGATTGGCTAGTCCTTTGGTCACGAGTTTGGTGAGAAGCTCTGGGGTCTGTTGCCGTGATCGTGACATTTTAGACGTCGCGATCGTGGGATTGTCGCATGTTGGTGGTGGCGATCTTGCGATCGTGACATATTGGTGGCAGCGTGATCAGCAACTAATAGCGGGACTGTGATATTGTGGCAGACATTTTTACACTAACTGACAATTTGTGAGAACCAGTGACACTAACTTGGTGATCAGTGCTAAAAATATACACTGATCACTGTACTAATGACACTGGTTGGGAAGGGGTTAACATTTAGAGTGATCAAAGGGTTGTGTGTCTAGCTATGTGCTTGGTGTACACTAGATGGCACTGGTACAAGAGGATGTGATGGATCCTGTTCCCAGCTCTGCAAGGACATATGATGGATCACTTTCTCCTGTCACAGCATAGCTGTGTTCTTCCTACCTGTCCGAGGATCTGCGGGTACCAGCAAACATCCGTTCGCATGAACTTGCAGATCGGCTACTGCTGTGACAGTTCACAGCAGAAGCGCTCCTCCGGGGGTCGCACTTGCCCCATGAGGTGGAAGTGCAAAATCACATGTATAGGTCAGCCGTCTTGTAGCAGTGAAACTGCTTTAGGGCGGAAGTAAACTGGTTAAATCAAGTAAATTTTTGCAAAAAATTAAAACAAAATGCTAAGGAAGAGGTATTATACTTGTCTGTTCCAGCAGGAATTTTTTTGTATTGGTACTTCCTTTAAATCATTTTTCATGCTTTACACACATTAGTTGGCAATCCTCTCAGTGAATTAATAACAAGGTTGTGTACATGGATTTTCTCTGTCTTTCTTCCAATGTTCAAACATTAAAAAAAGCTTCAGTTTTTCCACATTCTCAGTCAGGGAGACAGCTAGGAATTAAAGGTTATTTTACATGTCAAAGCTTCTTTGAAGTGCATTTACTAAAATGCACATGTGGCTTGTAACACCATCCCAGGACAAATGCCCTCAAAATGTGGGATGGTTTCTTGTCAGGGGAGATCCCTCAGGCAAAGTGCCATGTCCCCATGTTGATGAGGGCAAGGCCTCTTACCCTTAACTCCGGCACAGTGGTTGTGGGGGTCTGCAGGTGGGGTTATTAGAATCTGGAATCTCCTTCCCCTACTCATTCACAAACAAAACGTAGGACATAAATAATGACACCACACTTTTTGAGAAGTCCTTTATTATAAAAAAAAAGTCTTGTGGTATAGATCCATCATCAATCATGTTGTCCAGCGATTTAGGTCCCCCTCAATCACAAAGAACGGCACCCACCAAAAGAAAAAAACACACGGAGACGTTCAAGTATTATACAAAAGACTGCTTCCTAGCTGGCAACCAAATGTAAGCAAAACGGTAGGGCCTCCCAGTAGCTGATACCACAGATCAGATATGCACTGTTTGGTCAATAACATCACCGAGTATACCCTGTCTTTGTTTGCATTTGGCTGTTAGTTAGGGAACTGTCATTCCCTGTGAATGATCGAGGGGATCGGGCAGAAATTGTTTTTCATTCAGTGGGTATTGTTCATTGTAGGTTATGAGGATGCACACTGCTGGATGACATGTTTGAAGATGGATTTACATCTTTGGACATTGTGTATTTTTTCTAATAAAGGACTTGTCAGAAAGGGTGGTATCTTTATTTACTGTTCATTTGTGAATGAGTAGAGGTTGTATGCACCCCCTACAAATTCACATACGAAGGGGGCTGTATCTGGGAGCCCCCTTATTTTCCAGATATCAGTAAGCCTCCACCCACAAACCCTCCCCCTCCCAACCACTGGGCCTGGGTCATGAACATGGGGTTAAGGTGCTTTACCAGTGGGGTCCCCCCTAGCAAGGTACCCTTCTCATGTTGAGTATAGTTCAGGAGAGGGGGTGCTTGCTGGACTCCTCCCCCTTCCTTCCTGCCAGGTCGTGTCTGGTGTGTAATTAGGGGAAAACGTGGAACTTTCTTTTTGCTTAGGGTCCCCTTTTAACATCTACTGTATACTAGACTCATATCCTAGATGAGGGTCTGGTATAGAAGTTAGTGGGCACACCTTGCAAAAAAAAAAGTGCGCCCCCAAATCCTACACCAGAATCCTAGACCACCACAGTTTACAAACAGAATAAAGCAGGATATGATGGACAGCAGCAGGAGCCAGTGGCTCCCGCTGCGGCACGATCCTCCTATTTGAAGAGAAAGAGAGGAGAAGAACTGAAGACAGGCACAGCGCTGGATCGACGCGGAACTCAAGTAATTGTTTGAGATTGGAGGGGGGGTGGGTTGGGAGACACAGAAAGCAGCAAAATGTATTTACCTTAATGCAGAGAATGCATTAAGCTAAAAAATTATTTAGCTTTTGAACCAATTTAAGGGCATCCCCATGCATGTGATTTAAAGTAATTTTGCAGTTTTAATGTTTATGCATTTTTAAAATCAGTACTTTGTGCCAAATGAAATGTTTTAAAAAAATATATTTTGTTTTGAGAAATGTCTCGAGTAATTTGTTTGATAATCCCTGGTCTGCTGGTCTAGAAAGCATGTTCATTACTCATTTTTAAAATTCAGCTCACATTGACCTCAGTGGGGTTCTGATTCAGCATCCAAATTTGGGTAAAATTTTCTGAACCTGTCCATTACTCAATTGTTTCTGTTGCAAGTGCACTAATACGGCTACAATCACCTTAACCTGCCCCAAACCGAACCCAGGTATGCCATGCTCACCACTAGCTGCTTCTCTTCCTGTTTAATTCAGGTATAGTTTAATGGCACATCTTAAAGGATAACTATACTTTTGTAAAGTTATCCTTTAAGTTATACCCCCAGCATTCTCCTCACCTTTCCAAACTCCCACCAATTACACTCTGTGCCAACCATGGGGAGCCACTTATCCATTACTGCAAACTCTGCCCACGCTTGTCCCCTTCTTCTTTGCATATGCAGAGAGCAAATTTCATTCAGCCCATGTGTGACAATGGAGGCTTATAACCATCCGTGTGCATTCAAAACAAGCTTGATAAATTCTGTTTTTAGAAAAAAAAAACTATTTAAGCGACCTTTGCGTGATGGTCCGTCCTTAGCCTGCCCCCCAGACACTCACTTCTGACGAAACACGTGAGGTGGGGCTTGTTGCGGTGATAGCATGAATCAGGATCGAGATTAGGATTGCGATTGATGTTTGACTTGTAGCAAGCCACAGGAACACCAAACAGGAGAACTGTGTATGCTCCTTATTCAGCTTGATGCTGCCTTCCAGAATGCGGGTGACTCTTCTCTATATTATCTACGGTTTTGCACTATGGAAATGTATTTTTATCTTTGAGTGATTTGGGAGTTTTACCTTTAACTTGCACTTTAATCAGAGGAGGTATAACTTTTGAATGTGATACCCTCATCTACCCGAGCATTGTTTGACCTGTTTCATGCAGGGGTCACTACACTTTGGTAAGAAACTAGTGTGTGCATTTTTGGAGTGTGGGCTCTTCCATCACCAGACAGAGTTTCAAGACATCACTTTGTTTTTTAATCAACACTTTTGGTGGTGTTTATTTTGGATTATTATTCTCACAAGCACATGGGACACTTACTATTGGACTTTTTTGGCATTTCCTCATTGCACTAATTTATATTGTTGATTATACTGTATTTTATCATAATTTCTTTATAAATCACATTTATGTATTCTTAGCGCTGCACTTTTTTTTCCCTTTTTTCACAAATTCTGTTTTTATGCTGAAGACCTACAGCGATGGTTGTCACTTAGAAGGTATATGGGGCCTAAAATGCTGCTCTTGATATCACTGAAAGGCCAAATACAATATTTATTATATGTATTGCTACAAAAGACTGTCAAAAAATGAAGACTTGCAAGAGGAGATGGTCATAGATTGTACTACAGGATTTGTTCGAGACTGGAGTCAAGCTGTCAGACTAGAGATATGTTTCATGAACCTGCTATCGATGACGGCTATTACAGATCTTATTCAAATCAAAACTCCCACTGTTGACTGCTGGGTCTGAGGGCAGCATTGCAAACACCAAAGTGCTGCATGTGGCCCTCAGGTTACAGGTTAGGCACCAGGTACCTACACAGTTATGACATTCTAAAGAGTAGTGACAATACACTGAAGAATCTGTGCATCTGAGGATAGCAGTCAAAAGCACAGGGACAATACCCAATTAAATTTTGCTTTCAGGAAGCATTTATAGGTTTTGAAAAATCAAAAAAGTGGTACATTTTAAGGCAGATTTAGATATAAATTATGCCTTTACATAACTAATTGCATAATGCATTTAAACTATTTTGGCATTGCATAAATTAATTTTCCTTTTTACATTTTATTTCTTCTAGCATTTTGTTTTTCTCTAAAATGACTCATGCTGATTTTTGTGCCCAAAGTTCTTTGACACATTGGCACAGACAAACTATTTAAAAAAGAACTAAGCAACAGTGGTGTCAAAACCCCGCATATTTTACCATCTGGCACTCTTAAGAATACCTTCTATCAAAGATTCCTTCCCTGGGTTGAGACTGAAGTGCTTTGTAGCCATTGTATATTCAGTTTTGTTTCACTGTTACTACGTCGAATATCTTTTAATCAGCACCAGTCTTTGCGGAAAGACAAACAGGCCGTGCATTATCTCTAATGAGGCAATCTGTTTAGTTTTATGCCGTATTGTACATTAACACCGCTCTCGATAATCTTATGTAGGCATCAGAGAAGAGAAAAGAATTCTCTCACAGTTCTGGCAGCTAATCGATAACTTTTTACCCACCCCTCCTCAATGGATTGATGTTTTAAAAATATTCAAAGCAAAGTCATTACTTACAGAATTACATTGTTGATTTTTTTTCTTACATATACAAGATATACATCCATCACATCCTTCTGCCGTTTTTCTCTAATCTTTATTAGAAAACAACAATTTAACTGGCTTTGATTCATCAAAGTCGGAATAGAGTTTTTATCGTTGCAGTGATTAAACTGTGTCACATTGTCAGCATGTGGAAAAATGTTAAGAGACTATGATTTACTGCTTTGATGGTTTATTGTTTTTTAATGAGTTTTAGGAGTTAAGTTTTAATTAATAGTAACCATACCTTATTAAAGGTGCCCAAAGACATTTATTTCTTTTTTCTGAATTTGGTAACTATCTAATATCTATGGCATACCTGCAGAGATTGCTGGCCAGGCGATTGAGTCTAATAAAGATAGAACATTCTCCTGGAAAGCTGGGTGTTGGAGGTGCCTGCAGTGCACCTCTTCTGCGCTACTCCATAAGTCTTGGGTCTAGTTTAAACTTATATTGACTAGTAACAAACATTAAAGCTCCCACTGCTTTAACATTTTCTTGCTTTTGTGAAGTGTTTTTGCATTAAAGAAGCTTGGCTTAATACCCTCAGCTCTGCTGATCCACTGTTCAGTATTACACCCATGTTTGCTGATCCCCCCCCCCCTCAGTAGTACCCCCATCTCTGCTGATCCCCCCCAGCTCCTCTCTCTCCAGTCCCCGCTTACCTCCCACTGTATGGCTCCCGTGCAGTGCACCATATATGATATCTGCTAGTTTCTCCTGTTCTGGTCCCCTAGCTCTGCCAATCCTCTGCTGCTCAGTCCTCACTGTCCCCATTCACCTTCCACTTTAGTAGTCCGATGTTTCACCCCACATGTGCTGTCTGCTGGTTGCTCTGCTCCAGTCCACTCCCAGCTCACCTTCCTGCTTCTCCATGCTGCACACCAGATTTGAGATCAGTAGCAGATACTGCTGGTATATATGCACATGAACTGGAGTGACTGCTAATGACGTCTTTCTGGTTTGCTTGTTGGTTTCCCAGTGCATCCTGTCTCATGCCACCAAAACAAAGATAACTCTGAATAAGTGCCCCTCAACAGCTGCAAGTACTGTTAAGGAGTGCTGTGATAGACTTCTGTGGAGGCTTTGGAGATGCATTGAAGCACCAAGAAAGTGACATTGGGTATATATTCTGAAGCAAAGTAGTACACACTAAACCGTGTGTACTGGACTGTAAGGTAACCATTTTATTTAGTGATAGCTGTTTTGATTGGCATTCAAAGTGCTGTAAAATGTTGGTCAATTGCCACATTATGAAGCAAGTGTAAACAAGGCCATAGGGTGGTGCAATTGTGTCTAAATGTCTGATTGTACTTTAGTGTTAGTAGTAAGCTTAAAGTAGAACTATAGGGAAAATTCATTTTGGATAGAGCAAGGAAGGGCTAAAAACCCCTGTCAGATTTTATTTCATCATCTGTGTCCCATTGGGGAGATTTCCCTTCACTACCTGTCCAATAGCCAAACAGGAAGTGAGAGGAAATCCTTGGAAATTAATGGGATTCCTTGGGTACCCCGCAGGTCACTAGAACTAGTGTTCCCATTGGAAGATTTCCCTTCTATTACTTTTCTTGGGACAACCAAAAATAAGGGATTTTCTTTCACTTTCAATGATAATGGTAAACAAGACAATCAGATAGCGAAGCTCCTTAACGAGGGCACAGACAGCAATAAGAACTGATAGGTGTTCTACTGCATCTCCGCTCTATCCAAAACTAAAAAAATAAGTTTTGTTTTTAATTATACTTTAAAGCTAATCTCCAGGTTTTAGAGAAGTTTAAATAGTTTGGACCAAGCTGGTCCAAAGCAACTATTTACTTCACTAACAGACATGTTTTTTGGTACAGACTTTTCTTTACAGGGAAGGAAAAGATACATTGTGGTTGTTTTAAGCTGATCATATATGGGTCAAATTCAAAAATTTTCTATCGAAAATCTTTTCTAAGAATTTTTGTTCAAATTTCGCACCATTGGTGGGCCACAGCAACGGCCGATTTTCGAGCAACCATAGAATTTAAGTGAACGGTCATGTTGGAAATTAAAAAAAAAAAAACAACAAATTTCTAATCAATGATGGGAGAATCGCACAAGAAATGTAACTGAAAAAGAAATGAGCATGAGCTGTGACCTGGAAAGAACAGAAAATTATTGGCCATGAAAATTCTTTTCTGTAGCAACATAAGGTGAAATTGAAGGCTTGGTTGGTCTTATTTCGAAATCAATGGTGGCAATATTGGATTACAAAATGCACAAAATGTTTGATTTTCTAAAGAAAATTTATTCGGAATTCCACCCTTGTATGACCTGCATTACTAAAGCTGAAGAGCGCAAAATCTAGTGCAGCTGTGTATGGTAGCCAATCCGCTTCTAACTTCAACTTGTTCAGGTAAGCTTTGATAAAGCACCTCCAAGCTGATTGGTTTCTTTGCAGAGCTGCACCAGATTTTGCACTCTCCAGTATTAGTAAATCAACACCATTGCACGTCTCCTCCCTAGAGGATACTGTTTTTTGTCCTCTTCATACAGAAGAAACAACACAGCAATGTGCTGTAGAGTGAATGATCACTCTGATAAACTATCAACAGCGATCATGTGATTGGGATCCAGCCTCCCCCCTTAATTTTCTTAATTTCAAACCCCACCGTGTTTGGTTTTTCCAGCCGCAGCCAAAGACCACCATCTTTTAAGGAGCCCTGTGTTATGCTATAAAGTTATAAATCATCTGCTTATGCTAAAAATTGTAGGAGTCCAGTGAAAGATTGTGACTCCTTCTTAAATTCCAAGTTTTCCTATAACTTTTTGCAGATAAATTAAATCTCACACATTATTGGACATGTCCCTGATGACACTGTGGTATGTTCCTAAAGGACTATGTCCATGAATGAAGTTGAGCCCCAGAAGTTGTTTTGTATATATCCACTATTTATTCTTGAGAATGTATCATTTCAATTGATTTGGACTTTTGTTTTACTTCTTGAATCTGATATCTTCACCATCCTTATCAAACCAGCAGAAATTCTAAATTCCTCTATTTTATAAAATAGTACCCTTCTTACAATATCATATCCTGACTGTAGTCATTAAACAGATGGTATAAGTTGATAATATATTCACCGCATTTTTATTTTTTACAGAATTGTGAATAACAAGAAAATCTGATCCCTGGTTAATCCTTCTTTTTTTTTTTCTTGACAAAAACCGCATTAATAGGCATTTCTTCAACATAAGGTTCTATTCTCATTGACAAAATTCTTGACATTACTTTATATGGGGCATTTAGCAGTGAGATATGATAATTCATACATGTTTATCTCCTTTCTGTAAGATAGGGCAATTATTTCCAATTTCCATGTTTTCAGCATTTGGTCTTCATTCCTGCCTTAGTTGTGAACCTATACCTTCCACTCCTAGTGCTATATTGTTTTTCATTTTTATGGCTATCTCTTCTGCTTTATATTTAAAGTATAACTAAAGGCAAAACTTTTTTGTAGTTCTGGACAGAGTGGAGAGGTATTAGAACACCTGTCAGGTTTTTATTACGGTCTGTTCCCCACCCCCTCACCCCCTCTGTTTGTCTTGTTTACCATCATCAGTGAAAGTAAAAGAAAAAAACTAATTTTGGATTGTCCCCAGAAAAGTAATAGGAGGGAACCTTTCCAATGGGGATACTATTTCTGATGACCTGGAGAGCCGCAAGGGATTAATTTGCAAGGATTTCCTCAAGTACTGTTTTGTCTATGGGACAGGAAGTTAAGATAAATCTCAATTGGACAAAGATGTAAAAAAAAACCTGACGGGTTATAACCGTACCTTACTCTATCCAAAATGAGAAAAAAAAAGTTTTGCCTAAAGTTCTACTTTAAGGACTTAGTTTTTAGTCACAATAAAATGAAACATTTTTATTGCTATTTTCTCATTTGGAATTTGTTTAATAGTTTAACGTATACAGCTCAACTTTGTAATATTTTCTTCTTGTTTCTAATTAGGTTTCCCTTTTCATCTCCATGCATAGTTGTTCGCAGTTGAAGCCCCTTAGTTTACTAATCTCTTTGGGCAAGTTTCTCATTTCTTTTCAAACCGTTTTTCCATTCATTGGAGCTTTCCTTTTCATTCTCTTTTCTTCCTCCTGTAGATTTTGTTTACCATTCCTATTTCTCTCTAGTATGTCAGTCCCCGCTTTATTTCTTTTTAAAGTTCTCACCAAACATCTTTTCTCTGTACAACTGAATAACCAAAACCTTTTCAGCAGCTCCTACTGGTATTTGTTTATTTTCAGCCATATTCCGCCTTTGTTGCTCAAGGACAAGATTATCACTATACCCAACTGTGTTGTTGATGATTCCTACCTCCCATTCACACTTGAATGTTTTTCTGCACCTAACTATGGCTGACTATGCAGAATCCTATTCTTTCTAATTGTCCCCAATGTTCCCTGCTCACTTGCCCTACATGCATCACCCTATAGTTAAACTGCTGTTTTGTTTGTGTATTCAAGTGTTTTTTGTCCCATACACTTGAATTGGAGTTCCTTTTTCATGCCAGATGAACTTCTCTTATTCTATAGAACTGTTCTCTTCCCTTAGCCCAGCCCTAAAAACAAAATCCTGAAGCTTGATAAACGTGCCAAAACGCCTGTAAAACATTGTGAAGATCGCGGCGTCAGACCCCCCCAGCCGTTCTCAGCAACTTGTGACCGAAGGACTAGCCAATCTAAAACCGTGTTGTCACGTGCGTAACAATACCACGCTCAGCTGCACCCTGCACAAAGATTTTCCAGCTAATGGACCACAACCTATGTGCCGTAGCCTGAGAGCGATTGTTACTGGGTCAGGTTAATTACGCAATTAACCCTTCACACTGTCACCACCACCTTTTTGTACAGAGTAGGAGGAAACTCGCCAATATTAGCAATAACACTATGATGTTTTAATAATCGTCTGTATACCACTGTCACCGTAGGTAGAGATATATAGAGGTTTAAAACACACAGTAGTGCTCTTCAGAGACAGGGATTCTTAGTTTGCATTAAAGAGCTTTAGAAACAGTTCAACACTTTTCAGATAATAGGATTTATTACTAAAAAAGTCAAAAGGGTGCAATAACAATATTTACAGAAAAAGATGTAGCCAATATATATATATAAATACAGAGACCAATAACACAGCAAAGAGATAATAGAAAGGAGTTTAGAGAGGTAAAGTACTTGCCGTCAGCCCTGGTTTAAGCAGCGTTCAAGTGTCAGAGCAAAAGGATACCGTTCTCCCAAAGTTGGTTCCGATGTTAAAAAGGAGAATTCTTCAACTTAACGGCTCCCAGCATAACAGCCTTTTTCTTGGAACTCAGCAGGATGTCTCCTTAAAGCAGAGAACCAATCGCCTCATTTGGGGAGGGGTGTTTAGGCGGAGACCCAAGCTACAACCCAAAATTCCTCCCAGTTTATATCATGATCAATAACCTATCCTAGGTGCATGTAGCAGCCTAGCCACTAGTAGATTAATAAGGAGAATCATCTGCTGAATGTCTAGATATTAAATATAGCATACCTGCTTGGGACGGTTAAGGAGATATTGTTTTCTGCTCTCCTGTAGATTTCAACTAGGGGGTGTAAGATATCAGACGACTTGCATTAAACTGAGCTAACCGAATATATGCTTGGTTTTTATGTAATTATTTCCCAGCTCCAGATATAAAATTATATGGAAAAGTGGGTTTTTAAATGTGAGTCTGTTTTACAGCTAGCTGGAATGTCTTTGAAGACCAGTGAAGGACTGGTTTATGGTTTTACGATTCTCTCAGATTGAGAAGCTAACAGACACCCGGGCACCAGCTAATTTGGGATTTATAACCATGAAGCTGTGCCTGATTGCCTGTGCACGTCTGAACCCTAGAGTACAGGGACCACGTGTCACTCAATTGAGAGGGAGGGGGGATTGGAGGAGGGAGAGAGATACAAGATGGAGGATCCTTAGCAAGATGGATAACCGCGTCCATCTCTGTGTGCACAATTGCTACAAACATCTTGAAAAAAAGACTTTGAAATCAGCAGGAATATGCTGTGCTTACACTCTGTTTAGGTATTTCACTACAGCACAGTGCATGAACTGTGGGTAAACCTGTAAGGTGTGCAACATTTACAATACAACCAGGGGTGGACTGACCAGTTAGGCACTCGGGCACTGCCCGAGGGCCCAGGGTCAGTAGGGGGCCCCGTGAGATGCCCCTGGTACTTTTCATAGGCTTTTTTGGTGTGGTTTGAGTGTAAGCGAGGACACAGGGGCCCCATGATTTTCTTTTGCCCGGGGGCCCCATGAGTTGTCAGTCCGCCCCTGAATACAACTTTGCCATAGATGTATGTTTACTGAAAACCGTAAAGCATGGTCACCGCGCTACTAAACAGTAAGCATAGCATATATATAGTTATAGAACAGTGATGACTGCACAGAAGGTTAGGAAATGGAATGCATTTTTAAAATAAGATATCGTTACATGCTGATTGCATAGAAAGGTTTAAAGGGGCAGTCCAGGTGACATTAATAACTGAAAATGCATTAGCTGCATCTCGGGCAGATTTGCTCATATAAATGGTTTAACCTTTTTGGTTTGTGCTAAATAGTGTGCAGATTAATGAGCTCTAGAAGACAACTGGTGCTTAACTGTACCAGATAGCACTACTTTCTTTCAGAGACTTATGCATGAGCATCATGGTGATTATTATAGTACTGATTTTAGCAATTACATTCATTATGAACACACCGAGGGGAATGTATCAAAACTGGAGCAGCTGTGCATGGTAACTGTGATGATTGCGGCGTCAGAACCCAGCCCTTCTCACCAAACTTGTGACCGAAGGACTAGCCAATCTAAAACCGCGCTGTCATGCGTGTAACAATGCCATGCCCAGCTGCAGTCTGCACAAAGATTTTCCAGCTAATGGACCACAATCTCTGTACCTGCAGCCTGGGAGTGATTGTTACTGGGTCAGGTTAATTACGCAATTAACCCTTCACACACCACCTCCTTTTTGTACAGAGAAAGAGGAAACTCGGCAATATTGGCAATACACTATGATGTTTTAATAATCGTTTCTATACACAATGTCACCGCAGACAGATATATGCAGACATTTAAAACACACAGTAGTGCTCTTCAGAGACAGGGGTTCTTAGTTTTCATTAAAGAGCTTTAGAAACAGTTCAACACTTTTCAGATAAGAGGATTTATTACTAAAAAGGTCAAAAAGGTGCAATAACAATATTTACAGAAAAAGATGTAGCATATATATATGTATATATAAAAATACAGAGAGCAATAACACAGCAAAGAGATAACAGAAACGAATTTAGAGAGGTAAAGTACTTGCCAAAAGTCCTGGGTTAAGCAGCTTTCAAGTTTCAGAGCAAAAGGGTCCCTTATTGCCCAAAGTTGGTTCCAATGTTAAAACGGAGAATTCTTCAACTTCGCTTACTTTTTGCTCCAAGCATAACAGCCTTTCTAGGAACTCAGCAGGGTGTCTGCTTGAAGCACAGAAACAATCGCTTTATTTGGGGAGGGTGTTAGAGGCAGAGACCCCAGCTAGAACCAAAATCCCTCTCAGCTTATATCATGACCCATAACTTACCCTCGGTGTATGTAGCAGCCTAGCCACTAGTAGATTAATATGCAGACGCATCTGCTGAACGTCTAGATATGAAATATGACATACCTGCTTAAGACGGTTAAGGAGATATTTTCTCCTGTAGATGTCAGCTAGGTAGTGTAATATATCAGGTGACTTGTATTAAAGTGACCGATCTGAATATATGCCTGGTCTCCTTGTAAGTCTTCCATATTCCAAGATATGAAATCATAGGGGAAAGTGGATTTTTATTGTGATGTCTGTTCTACGGCTTATCTGGAATGTCTTTGAAGCCCAGCGAAGGACTGGTTTATGGTTTTAAGATCATTTTCCAAGCAAGAGTCTCGCAGACATACAGGGGCCAGGCTAATTGGGGTTTATAACCATGAAGCCCTCCCACTGTGCTTGCTGCCTGTGATCTCTGTATCATACAGGCCACATTCTTGGAGGCCTTTGGCAAAATGGAGGTTTGCATCCATCTCTGTACGCACAATTGCTACAGTAACCAATTGACTTTTAGCTTCCATTTCAAAGCTTAACTGAACGCTTTAAAGTTAGTAGCTGATTGGTTGCCATGCACCACTATGCCGAATTCCATCTGCTCTAATTTTGATAATTCCCCCCATAGTATTTTTTTTTGTTCCTAACTCACTGCTTACTTAACAAGCCAGTTTATTTGTGTGTGTGTGTGTGTGTGTGTGTGTATGTATGTGTGTGTGTGTATATGTGTGTATATATATATATATATATATATATATCAGCAAGAAGGAGACAAAATTTAAGAGATCAATCTGGTGGCAGTTATATCCAAAGAGTCCTTCCCTTTAAGGAGCCGCTTTGAAGAGTCTTACTCACATTGGAAGATGCTTTTGAGCCTTGTTTGCTGCCTATATTCTGTGCAGCAAATCTTTCTGTTGAGTGCATTTTGAATTGGTGGCAGGACTCACTGAGGATCTTTTGGTGGAGAATTTGTTAAAGACTGATACATCACTGAGGATTGTTATTATTATATCAACCATCATCACTAGTGACTTTATTTAGTTTATATGTATCTTATGATACTTAGTTTATTAGCTGCACATTTTTTAGACATAAAGTATATTTCTTCACAAGGTTAGGGCATATTTACCTTTTAGTGCTAGCAGCTGGTTTAGTTCCGCAAAGCACTGATTTTTTCCTATATCTATTAACTCTACTGTTAGCTGACATAATTCTCTGGAGAGATCCTGACTTTAATGTCAGAATTCACCCAGATTCCTGCCAGCAGCTGGTTCAGCCCTTGCATAGCCTGGCGCTCTAGCGAATGCTGGAGGGGCAGAGCAGAGAGCCAGTAATTGGCAGTCACCGGCTCTCTACTCACTGAGAACTGAACAATCAGCCTTAGATTGCTTGGTTCTCAGTCTTAGAGGTGGTGGGGGACAGATGCAGCATTGGACTGATGCTCCATCCACCTGGGCGAGCATGTGTTTTATCATTTTTAATTCCCGTACCCAAATATTTCATCCAGAATTGCTATACTAAGTTGGAAAAACAGCTGCATGCACATTGAACGTTTGAACTTTAGTATTAGATGACTGACTGTTGATGCATGAAATTAACAAATCTTTTAGAAACAAATTCTAAGCAGGGAGAAATTTCCAAGAGCTAAATAGGACCTGCTATGTGGCCACACTGCCTTGTGAGAATTTAATAACAGTAATTATTTTAAACATCTCTCTCTCTTTTTGTAGCAATGATCACGTGTGACACATTTACATGGCTGGAAATGAGGAACTTGACTGTTGTAGATGATCAAAAATGTTGCCTGTGTTGGGGACAATTTCTGCATATGTCAGTCTTATGGCAACACTGAAGCCATGCCCCTTTTTCCTGGCATGACTTGATTTGGCACAGATAGAGATTACACTAAATGTACATTGCAGCACAGTAGAACATTGTATAGGACTGAAGGTCCCATAGTACATATAATAACCAAGCAGCATTGACCACAATAATTCTACATGAAATGGAGTTGGTTAGTTTATAGTAGCTATTAGCCAACGTGATTAATTGTCCTCTCTGCTGCCCATTGCAATATTTTTTTCGTCAACAAATAAATGCACATCATTAACATTGTTACTGTATTGCACTGTGCATGGATTAGATCGCCATAAGATTTGTGGATAAACTTTATGAGCTCTCCAACCGTGTCAGGCAAAGATGTATTTGGATGTTTTAAACAGATGTTGTAATGCTTTTAAGCCTCTTGTCAGGAAATGAATAGAGATGCTTAGTACGGATGGACTATTTATTAAACAATACTAAGAATGATAAGGGTATTATGTTTAGTACACTGCCTGTACTGGCAGACAGGAATGGCGTAGCAGTATTAAGATGTCCAATTTATGTACGCTATAAATTGCAGCTATTTATTTGTTTCTTGGATGGTGAATATGGCGTATTCCATTTGGGTAGGATGTATTACGTATCTAAATCATGTCTAACTGCATTATTGTTGGCTGTAACTGTCCATAAATATTTACAAGCGTTCATTTGTATAAAATCTTCCCTTAATCACATCCCCCTTATGCAGCTGTCATTCTGCTTTTCTCTTCCAGAATGCTATTCCACAGGGACAAAACTGAGCGAATATTTAAATCCTGCTATCATAAATTCTCCTTGGTTATATTTTCCTGACCCAAGACCTTGAGGTACTAAGTGGTTTCTAGAGTACTTAGAGGTTATTTGCATAAAGGAAGTCATGAATGATATCCTTGCTTTTATATAAACTTGCTGCATATTTATGATGCAGGGACAGCTACTTTCAAGAGGAACTCTTATTGTGGCCAGACATACACACAGACGCATGCTGGATGGTCATTCAGTGGCCTTGTAAAAATCTGCGTTCCTCCTGTTTATGATGGACCCCAACAGGGAGATCAATAGTAGAGAGCAGAGTGTGCAAAGCCTCCCCAGTGGTGCTGAACTCCATAGACTTCATAGAGTCCTTCCACACTTCCCATGTAGAAAATCTTACTTTCTTTTACCAATTTTATTATCGGCTGTTGATTATTACAGCTATTAGCAAAAGCATGTTGGCATAGGACACACACCCTGCCACACCCCCTTATAGGAGAATTCTATAAAAACAATTGTTGGCTAAACACACAAGTAGTTTTTTGACCACTACTATTCCTTTATATTGACTTTGTAGATTTACAAATGCAGCAATTTAGTAACTGGATGAAAGGTTTAACTTTGCAAACACTTTTTTTGATGGATAAATAGTGTATTTTATATAAAACTATATAAATCAGACCAAAATTTTGGACAAATGGGGAGGAAGGAGGGACAGAGGGACTTTGTTCCAAATGAGGGACAGTCCCTTGAAATTAGGGAGAGTTGAGAGCTAAATTGTAACACTGCAGTCTGTGTTCATACAGTGGCACACAACAGACCTTTACTAGGCACCTGTCTGTATTTAGCCACTGCAATACAAAACTCACAGAGAGGGATTGTGTTCATTACTTTACCAATGTTTCTGAAAAGTTAGCTCTTCCATGTTGCCTGTGTCAACAGCCTCTTTGCTGATGTTTAGCACCTGAGTATTATTTATTATTACATATACTTGTACATCAATTTACGCAGCGATTTACATATATATTGTACATTCACATCAGTCCCTGCCCTCAAGGAGCTTAAAATCTAAGATCCATAGCTCACATTCATACATACACATACTAGGGCCAATTTAGACAGGAGCTAATTATTCTACCATCACGTCTTTGAAGTGTGGGAGGAAACCGGAGTACTCAGAGGAAACCCACACAGGCACAGGGAGAACATGCAAACACCATGCAGGTGGTGCCATGGTTGGGATTCAAACCAACAACCCCTAGTGCTGTTAGGCAGACGTGCTAACCACTTAGCCATAGTGTTAGGATTTCCTTAACTTTTGATTTCACTAATATTTCTGTTTATTATTAACCACTTCTTTACTGGGTCAATTCTGACATTCCTCTCATATATGTAAAAATAAATGTTTTTTGCTATGAAGTTACTTGGAACCCCCAAACATTATATATTTTTTTGTAGCAGAGGTCCTAGAGAATAAAATGGTGGTCGCTGCAATTTTTTATGTCACACGGTATTTGCGCAGCGATTTTTCAAATGCAATTTTTTTTGGAAAAAGTATTTTAAAAACAAAACACAATATATAACTCAATTTGTTTTTAAAATATAAAAGATGTTACACTGAGTAGATAGATACCCAACATGTCACGCTTTAAAATCGCAAACACTTGTGGAATGGCGTCAAACTACGGTACTTAAAAAATTTCAATAGGTGATGCTTTAAAAATTTCTACAGCTTACCAGTTTAGAGTTACAGAGGAGATCTTGCACAACACACCCGAGGTGGGCAAGTAACCATATCGGTGGGAGCACGGCCTTCGGCAGGCCACTCCTGCCAGTCCGAAACTTGAAAAAGATCTGGCTGCTGGGAAGGGGTATGCAAAGTGAAGGACTGGTTTTGCTTGTTGAGAATGTGGAAGGTATATCCCCATCTGTAAGTGGCCCCTCGCAGCTTGTATCACCTCCAACAGGGGGTGCACCATGCCCCTCATTCACCTGGTATGTTGAGAAAGATCTGGATATGCACCCCATCAAAGTCCAACAGGCCATTCTGCCAAGCTTTACGGAGGATATCTTTTTTAATGGTGTAATAGTGGACTCAGCAAAAAATGTCCCTAGGAGAACCTAGATCTGGGCAAAGGAATCCGGTGTTCTCTATCTAATTCTAGCTCGGTATCTAAGGCTTTGCCCAAAATGGTATTACAAATAGCTTGGACCGTGGTGCTAAGGTCAGAACAAGATGTGGATTCCGGTATTCCCTTTAAACTCAGATTATTTCTCCAGCTGCAATTCTTGGCGTCATCTAGGCAGAGGTGGTAAAGCACCTGCGGGAGGAGGTACAATATTCCTTCAGTGCAGTCAGGCGAAGTTAACTAAGTTTCTTTCTTCCAGGGAGGCAATGCTGGCATCCACTTATTTCCTGCCTGACCTCTGCTATCTCCTTCTGCAAGGCACCCTCAATCCTCTGTACCATAGATTCTAAGTCCATCCTGGAAGGGAGGGCCTCTATGTTTTGCCTGGTGGGTAAGACTCAGATGATAGATCTGAGCTCAGAATCCATCGTCCAGTGTTGCAGGCCCCACTATTGAGAGGGCTCCGACACAGATGAGGAGGATTCGCTGGTGATCCACGGGGTGGGTATAGGGGATAATGACAGCTGAATGTTCTCCTCGCTCTGCAGGAGGCTCGCGACTACCTCTTGTCATGAGCTGCTGCTCCCGTGATGTGTGTGCAGCTGAGTGGCCGTGTGCCATCTTGGTCATGCTGTGGGTTCCACTGGAGGATGTGGCATTGGAGAGATCTGTGAATCCCTGCTGTACGTGATGCCTTGATGTGCCCAGAATGTCTCTGTCCCCTGGTCATGTGTGTGTTGGCTCGGTTTGTTGAAGGTAGCCCTTGGAGTAGCTATGGAGGAACGGAGCTCCAGGGATTAGTAGCTGCTCAGCCTCATGGTCTGAAAATCCCTCCCCCCCCCCCCCCCCGACACACACACACTCTTCCCTGTTTAGCCACACTCTGACAGATCTTTCAGTGCTTCATGGGCTCTCCAGCATCTTCAAGCTGCCACCTGGTCTTCTGTTTTCAGCAATTCAGCAATTTTCAAGTCTTGCCACAGATTCTCAATTGGATTTAGGTCTGGACTTTGACTGGGCCATTCTAACACATGAATATGATTTTATCTAAACCATTCCATTGTAGCTCTGGCTGTATGTTTAGGGTTGTTGTCCTGCTGGATGATGAACCTCTGCCCCAGTCTCAATTCTTTTGCAGACTTTAACAGGTTTTCTTCTAAGATTGCCCTGTATTTGGCTCCATCCATCGTCCCATCAACTCTGACCAGGTTCCCTGTTCTTGCTGAAGAAAATTATCCCCACAGCATGATGCTGCCACCACCATGTTTCACGGTGGGGATGGTGTGTTAAGGGTGATGTGCAGTGTTCGTTTTCCACCACACATAGCAATTTGCTTTAGGCCAAAAAGTTCAATTTGTTTATATTCACTTTGTATATCTAAATCTGCTTGCACATCTCTCCACCCAGAGTACCAATGCTGCTGTCCAAAGGTGTCTCTGTTGCTCCTTCATCCAGAGTGGGGGCATACAGGAGGTGTTACTGGCCAGATCACCAGTTGAAAACGGGGGGGAGACAAAGGCAGCCACCACATGTAAGCATTCGTATACTGCAAGATTACATTTTTTGTTTTGAGTTTAATACCACTTTAAGCTTTACTTAAAAATTGGCTTTAAATAAATGGTGTGCATAAGGAATTCATGGTGAAAATTGTTTTACTTTCCATCCACTTTTAAATAAATCTTTAGGTATGCTTCCTTTGTCACTTTACTGGCATTGCAATGTACCTTAGTCATTTGAGACTTTACCACACGTAAGAAGTCTATGCCTTTTAACTATCAATATATAAGGAAATTCTCAGTGTGTCCACACTAAAATAAATGATATAGTTTTTCTTCATCTTAAAACAGCAGCTGTGGGTGCAGATACAGGGACTGAGGAATATTTGTCCTCAGTCCCTTTCTCTATCTAAATTATGAGACATCAGGGGTCTGTTTAGACCCCTGACACTTCACCAAAGGCCCTCCCAGCAGGGCTGTTAAAAAAAAAAAAAATGGATTTGTTCTTATTAGTTTTGCTCTCTGAAGAATAGTCAGCTTCGCTATTCAGAGAACATTTGACCGGTGGTGAGGAGGCAGATTGTCTCCACAGTACTGTACCAAAACTGTACGTTGCATGCTGTTGTGGGGTGCTTGCAGAGCAGCACTATTCAATTGAATGAGTCTTGATCATTGAGGGCATAAATTCTGCCATGGCTGAGAAGCATAGCATTGCACCCGTATCATTTTAGTGAAAATTTAATTTGACATATTGGGTGGAGGTCCCTGTCAGGACGGCTGTACTGGGCCCTGTGATTTTACCAGCAGCCCTGCTTATGAGAGTATGTTTCCATTGGTGTGCCGAGACAGCAATATTCCTGGCTCAAGGTCCCCCCAAGGGTATAGACTGTATCGAAGGTCCCAACTCCGACACCCATTCTTCTATGTCCCAATATACACACAATGCAACACTGTGGAAGTAGGAAGACAAAAAATCTGAATGCTTTTGTTTTCTTCTAAATTTCCCAACTCTGACTGAGCAGCATGCCCTGTGACTGTTATAAACCCTAAACACAATATATTTTAAATTTGATAATCTCTGTAAAATGAAGAGTGTGAAATAAATCAATATCCGCTGACTTACACTCTGTGCTTAGCATGCTAAAATTCCCCCCTTGTTCGGCCTTGTTATCTTTCTGTGTATTTTCCACTACATCAGAGGTCATCTACAGTGCATGTCTCCTGTCATAGGAGTTTACCAGCAGTGACACAAATCCTCCAGAGGAGCACAGGGCTTAAAACAAGACTAACATTCCCATTAACAAGACAGTAGATTGCTTTCTGAATTGCATCCAAGGGAAGAGAGATCTGGAAATGTATCCCTAGCTGAGATTTTTGTGTAAAGAAGTTTTTGGTGCATTGCAAAGCTAAATGAAGTCCTGAGATTAGCATAAACCTTGCCGCAAGAGTTAATTTAATTTAATCGTCTTCCCTCGACAAAGGGTATATTAGGACTGGTGCAGCCATGAGAATTAAATGTAAGACATCAAACTAGTCTTCTAAATTGTAACAACTGAAAAACCCCATACATCTGACTGTGTTTTGCTATTAGAAGAAATAGAAGTGGTTATTAAAGGGCAACCAGGATAATCAACCAAACTGCAAACTGCACATGCAAGCCAAGTAATGCCATCATTCTGGTAAATTGAGAGTAAAGGCACTGAGGATTTTTGCTAGTGGCTGGATCAAGAACACAATAGTCCAGACACCTTGTGGTGTGGGCCAGAAGCAATGTGGAGAGTTTTGCAGACATAGGGGAGGTAGTTGGGAGAAGAGAGCTGGTGTGTTGGGCAAAGGGTGGGTACTATTATATGGTGGCAGCCGTCATCTCCCATTTAGCCAAATCCATATTTGGAGGTCTGGAAGAAAGGCATGTAATCAAGGATGATTCAGTGATAATGCGATTGGTCAAGTGATTTGACAGCACAATGCTCAGGGTGTAGTAGCAACTTTGGGAATACCAGGAAAACTCCGGACACAAACTTGAGGAAAACAAACTTTTTATTAATCAGCGCTGAGTGACCTAGCAAGCAGCTCATGCCAGCAAGCCAAGTGGCTTGAGAAAACATCTCACAGAGTATACATATGCAAAATTACGTCACAATACATATATTTCCTCTTTCACTTTCTGTTAATTCAAAAAGCTTTCTAAGCAATTCAGAACATGGCCTTGCTAGATCATTTATCTTCAGCTACAGATAAGAGTACCAGCTACAAGCTGAAACACATTACTTCACAGGAAATAAGGGTGAGGGGAAGTGAGATGATGACCTTGTTTTTTGTAAACAGAATCTGTTAGAAATGTTAAAGTTTAAAGGGGTACTCTGCAATACTTGGGTGCTGCCACAGGGTAGTACTTTTAAAGCCAGCAAGTGTTTGCATGTCCAGAATAGCAGATTACTTTAAGCATTCTATACTCCATCCATGTCTGATTGAAAAACAGAAGCTCTGGATAGGTAAGATGTGCTACTATAAAGCTTTATTATCACAAATTTCTGTATTGACAGGACTTTACATTAAAAATGGCATGAAAATGCAGGATCATGGTAATTCCCCATGCAAACATGTTGATTTAAACAAAGAGAACAAAATATAAAAAAAAAGCACATTATATCATTGTTTCAGTTCCCTCACTTAGGTGCCCAGGATGTAGAGAAAACTGAAGATACTAAATCACATGGGAATCTGTATGGATAGAAGATGTACCTTCTGTATTATGTGCCCCTATTGCAGTTGGTACTTGGCAAGCCCAGAAGTGAAATTACAGAGAAGCAGGTGGCACACCTCTACCATATTCTACACCTGCCTTTTTCAAACAGGGTGCCCTTTGGGTTTCTTCTGTACCATGTGATCCACCATGCAGTCTGGTGCAGGCAAACGCACTGTATTTGCTACCTGTGTTTAGGGTGTCATTAAGATAACATTGACACCTACAGCAGACCGCAAATGCAGTGCGTTTTGAAAGCGGTGCAGGAAATACACACACAATGCAGGTTTCCTGCACTGCGTTCTGATGTGAACGGGCACTAAAACATGTTAAGATTTGATACAGTATATATGTCTTTTTTTTAAACCGAATTGTGTGACCGTACCAGGCCCTAAGAACTATGTTTCCACTATGAAAGTGTAAATATATCTTTAAAAGCAAAGGCTTGCTTGTTGAATTTATTCAAACAAGATACGAAAAGATAGAACAAAAGCGTAAAAAAAGGCTCAGACTGTCATCAAGCCTTGGACAAAAGCATAAAAAAAGGCTCAGACTGTCATGCCTTGTACTGCTTTGTGTTTTTATAGAATGCACAGAAATATACATAAAATGTTTGTGTGTATATATGTGTGTGTATACGGTGGATATGAAAAGTCGACACACCCCTGTTAAAATGTCAGGTTTCTGTGATGTAAAATAATGAGACAAAGATAAATAATTTCAGAACTTTTTCCACCTTTTTAATGTGACCTATAAACTGTACAACTCAATTGAAAATCAAACTGAAATCTTTTAGGGGGAAAGTAAGCCTAAAACATTAAAATAATGTGGTTGCATAAGTGTGCACACCCTTAAACTAATACTTTGTTCAAACACCTTTTGATTTTATTACCGCACTCAGTCTTTTTGGGTCTATCAGCGTGGCACATCTTGACTTGGCAATATTTACCTACTCTTCCTTGCAAAAACACTCCAAACCTGTCAGATTGCGAGGGCATCTCCTGTGCCATATATATATATATATATATATATATATATATATATATATATATATATATATATATATATATATATATATACATATACATACACACAGTAAATTCGTAAGGTATTAAGACTCCTTTTTTTCAGTTTTGTTATGTTACAGGCTGATATTACATTTGTTTGAATTAATTTTTTTTCTCTTTATTCTACACTCAGTACCCCATAATGACAAAGTGAAAACAGAATCAAAGATATGGAATTTATAAAAAAAAACAAAAACAAAACTGAAATATCACATTGGCATAAGTATTCAGACCCTTTGCAACAATACTTGAAATAAGTGTTAATTTCTTCATTGAAAATATATTCGACTAAATTAACACTATTTAGTCAACTAAAATACAACTAAAACAGTTCTGATTACTAAAATACTACTAAAACTAAAATTGCATTTTAGTCAAAAGACTATACCTAAAACTAAATCTAAATTTGATGTAAAAATGAAAACCGTACTACCACATAAGAATAAGTAGGGGACATCTACCAAGCTGCTATAAGAAAAAGGCTTTATATTTCTTCTTAATATTTAATGTTGGTAATATATTCAGGTAATATGTGCAATGGCACTACAGCCAATAGTTTACAGTGCTTTTTTTTTTTAATATTATAAAGTTGCACTTGTGTTTGTCAAAGAGCAATATTTTTATTTGTTTATGAAACTTGGTTTTATTTATAAAGACGGTATACAGTAGATCACAATCGCTAAATCTGTGTTTGTAGTGCATCTTCAAACCTTACACCCCGGTCACATCAAGCCCGATTTTGAAATCATTCTACTTTCAGGTGTGATTTGCAAGACATCTGACACAGATGTCTATGCAAATCGCACCAAAAGTAGTGCATGTACTACTTTAGAAATCGGTGCGGCTCTGACCAAGTCGGAACCGCACCCATATGACTGCTGTAATTGCGGACAATAGGGTGCCACTTTGCATGCGATTTGCAAGTCACCTGGCATGCAAATCACATGCCAAGTCACACCCAGTGTGACCGGGGTCTTTATACTATAACTATTAACATGTTATTAGATTTCTACTCCAGAAGTATACAATGAAGTTGGTAATTCTAGAGAAATACTACTCAGGTCATTTTTTCATAGATTTCAATGTATTTGCATTTACACGCATTAATAAGCATTCACAGTATCCAGTCTGCCCTGGGATGAATGCAATTAAATGCAGGTAAATGTAGTATGAATTAATATAATTACATGCTTTTTTTTAATGCATTTATAAATGTGCTATGAATGCATATATGTCCCTGCATGTGTCAATGGGGTCTAACGTGTAAATGTGACTCTACCAAGTATGATGTGATGTGCAGAGTATACGCAGTATATGGAGTCAAGTCTTTCCTTATGTGGTAGATACTGTATATATAAAAAAAGAAAGGCTGAAGAGATCTGTATAATACTTCAATAAATAGTGCTGCTAACTTCAGCAAGAATATGTTTGTTTGCTCACTTCATATTAATTGAAGTTTTAATTAAGAACTTTGGAAATGTTGAAAGTCAACATTGTAATTCTCAATGATGTGCAAAAAATGTAAACACATTTAAGATGCACTGCTGCTTTTTATGGCTTTTGTAGTAATAAAAAAGTTTCTGCAAATGGAATTTCCTGCTACAACAGAGACCAAATACAAACTTTGTGTTAATGTTGTGAAATAAACACTCACAGGGACATAATCTAGTGATTACATGTCCAGTATATATTGCTATTGGACCAGATCATTGTTTTTAATGACTTGGGACGCTATAGGTTTAAATTCTTTTGCAGAATAGTAAACTTTCTAATGAGAGGAGACTGAGCGTGTGGCAGTGAATTGGTTTCACACACCAGGCATGACCATAAGACTGAAAAAAAGCTAGTGTAACAGAAGACACAAGAAATCGTTGTACAAGTATTCATTAGTTAGCATGAGAGCAATGAACAGCAAACAGACTAAGAGTACACAGGGAAACACTGAAGCAGACTGCAAACCCCATAATGAAATAAAAGACAGGCTTAAGATGGGAATACAAAATAGAAAATCGACCGATCAGTCATCCGACGACCGAGAGGCATTCGTTCGTTGGTCGCAATCGTGGCCCACGTTACCCAATCTAAAAGACTAGAATGAGCGATATACACAACAATTAACAGCAGAATGAGTATAATATAGTTTATTATATGCATAATTCTGTTTTCATTATCTCATTAGGCCAATCTGCTTTTAACATTTGGATTTTTCGTTCGTGTTTACGAAGATTCCTTGGACATAAACATCTGGGTTGTCTTCTGTTTCCCGATAGCGCTTGATAGATTTTTTTCTGCACGACCGTCATACCAACGCATAGAAAATCAGTCGTTCGTATGCGAAACGACAAAATTTTTCACTGTTGTTCAACCAGATTTTTTCGTTCACAATATCTTTATCGGTTAAAACATCCTCCTCATCAACGATGAGAAAACCGATCGATCAGTGGTTCCGCAAAATTTTTTTCTTATCGTATGTACGGGGCATTAGGCCCCTTTCACACGGGCGGTTAGATTTCAGCTTTTAGCTGCGGTTTTACCACAGCTAAGTGCAGACAATGCATCTCTATGGCTCCATTCACACACTGCATTTAGCAACATTTTCATAACATACGGTTTTATGGGTTTAGAAAAAATAAAATTGACAGCATCCAGGAGCGATGTACTGCAGTTATCTGTACATAAACACAGTTAATCGCAGTACAAAGAAAAAATAAGTAAACAGTTGCTATAGTAAAGGTAAGAATTTACTAACGCAGCTAACCGCAGCTGCATGTAAACATACATAAACATACATAATCGCAGATAAACGCAATGTGCAAACGCAAGTGATCTCAGTGCCAGGAGTGCTGGAATTTCAAAATAAAAAACCTCATGCATTTACATGCGGAAGAACAACCGCCCGTGTGAAAGAGGCCTAAAGCTCACAGGGGATCATGGAGGTGGAAGGCTAAAAGCTAACAGATGTACACAAGGAAAGCAAAGGCAAAAGGGCACTGGGATGCTCAGTGGATATAATAGATGCAAGGATATAGGTTGCAGGCAGGAACACAGAGAATCGCTGGAGATAGGCTGGAAAACACTTAGAAAACTGAAAGCATGGTGTCTACACTGGAAGGTTCGGAGATGCCTTCAAAGCCAATAGAAACAAGGGGAGTTTGGTACAGGAACACTAGGAATCTTGGAGTCACTAGGACTCACACAAAGCCAGGGATGCTAGGAGTCTTGGGGTTACTTGGAATCTTCTTGGAAAAATGGGGATACTAGGAAGCACTGGGGAAAACTGGAAATCTTCCTCCACTTTTAAACACTGGGGAACCTACTTAGATCATCCCGTAATGTGGCACTTTGTCACGCTGGTACTTTACTCCAACGCGGATAACGAAATGTTTACTCACAGAAATGTTTTTGGGGTTGCTCGAGCCTGGGCGATATGAAACTTATTTGGTGGTCCTGCCCTGCAGTTAGGTTATAGATATGGATTTATAATATGGCCAATACGGTTCTACATGGTAAAGTGGTTGTAAAGGCAGAAGATATTTTACCTTCATGTATTCTATGCATGAAGGTAAAAAACTTTCTGAGTGCAGCTCCCCTCAACCCCCCCCCCCCCCCATTATACTCACCTAAGACCAAAATCGATTCAGCGATGTGCATGAGAGCAGAGACTCTCTTGGCTCTCTCACTGCTCATTGGCTTAGAGATAGCAGTGGAAACCATTGGATCCCGCTGCTGTCAATCACAGCCAGTGGGGAGAAAGTGGGGCTGAGCAGTGCTTTGTGTGTGTTTTATAGACACACACAGCCGGCTTGGGGACGAGCCTGCATGAGTGCCCCCATAGCAAGCGGCTTGCTTAGGTGGGTACTCAAGCAGAGGGGAGGAGCCAAGAGCACTGAGGAGTAGGATCAGAGCTGCTCTGTGTAAAACCATTGCATAGAGCAGGTAAGTATGACCTTTTCTTTTAAAAAAAAAAAAAAATGTTTAGAATCACTTTAATCTTCACAAAATCTTTGGGAAGCCCTCCTCCATAAGCCAAGAGAAAATGCGTCCCAATGTGAATGCACACTTTTCACCCAACATCTTCATGGCAATGTAACAGACGATCGCTAGAGCTCGATTGCAAGCGACGGGTTCAGTGTACACCTATTACCGAGAAGTTGACAGCGATTCTTAATGACACACATGATGATAAATTTTTATGCATTTTGCAGCCTTTGCTTGACCCATTCCCAATCTTACAGTCAACCATTTGCTTTTTGGATCTATAAATGTACAATAAAGGAATGTGGTCATATACCCGGAAGCCATGGGGTACACCTCCCCTCCCTTTTTTTTTTTCTCACATGCATTAGCCTTTCCTTTTTAGCAAACCCCACCCTTAAAAGCCTTTTTTGATCACGTGGGTGGAAGGGAGGTCCTTTTTTTCACTCTTCTTTTGCCAGCACTGACATATCCAAACTGAACAGACACTACCCTATCTTCAATTAACCAGTGGCTTCTGGGTCTTTCAGTGACATTAGCTTGATCCTTCAAAAGATTAACATTCTCTAGTTATTTAACACTTATAGGGATATGATCCCTCTACAGACAAAATCCCCACCACCTGCTATTAGGGTTGTCTTTGCACTATATTTCAGAGGGTCAGAATTTATATATCCTATTTAAGCACTGAGGGTTGGGCCTCTTTGCAGACACCATTGCACGTGTTGTGGCTGTGTTACACATTTTATTATGTTAGGTCTCTCTTTTCAATAAAAATATAGTAAAAGAAACACTGGGCAACACTAGGAATCTTCTCAGAAAGTCAGGGTCGCTGGGGAACCTGGCAATAGGAACACTAGCTGTTGTACATGGTATGCCTGAGGGAATGAGCCCAGTTTAAATACGGCCTTACTACACATGTAATTAACTGAATGAACAGCAAATGGATAACCAGTCTTGAAGACAAGTCTTGTGGAATACAGGTAACAGCAGAACCCTGCACGTTAAAGGTATGGAGGGTACTACGTGTACCAGCATACCTGCTGGCCTTTGAGGATAAATGTGATAGATCAGCAGCTAAGCTGCAGACTTGTGACAAGCAGACTGACCACAGGTAATAAAGGTGTATTTTTACAACTCATTCTCCGTCTCCCTTTGCCGCCAAACCAGACCTCTGCACTTGCTCTCAATCACATTTATATGACATAATATTTATATGGCATAATTTTAGTACTGCTTGAGACTTGAGTTGGAACAGACAGACTTAACTGACGAGCGCTTGTAACATCTAGCCAGTATTAAGTCAGTTTACTAGTACACCTTACCATGAAACAACTTTCAGTTACTATAGTGGAAAATCCCACTATACTCATTTCAGGACTTTTCTGTAACAAAATTCTGAGAGTGATTTAATCTGTTCTTAAAAGGGGTGGTCCCAATCTTTATTTAATTTTTCTTTATTTTCCTCTTCTTTTTTTTTCTTCTGTTTCTTTAGTCTTTTTTCTTTTTTGACTGTCTTTTTCACTGTACTGTATGTTTTTGTGTATGTTTCAGGTTATCATCCAAAATCTTAAATTAAGTAGGGCCACCTAAATGATCAAGTAAGGGAATTGTTCATTCATTTGTAGGGATCTGCTGTCCTCAACTTTTAGATGGTAATATCAGTATAGTGTCTTTGGGTGGGGATGACTTAGCCGCTTTCCACCCCATCCTCCTGGCCCTTTAAGAGGTTTTAAATGCCAGGAGGTGGAGGTGGGCATTCTGATCATGTGGCTGTTGTGATTGTCGGTCATAACGGTCACATGATTGGATAGCTCCAAATGCAAGTATGCATCAGGAGCTTTACAGTTCCCATTTGTAACTGTGCTGGGAGCTCGCAGGGTGTGCTCTCTTAGCGCAAAAAAAGTGTTTACATAGGACCACATATATGCGGCCTTTCAGCATTAAAGAAAAACTCACATGGACTTTTGAGGTGCCTCAAAGAGTAACATACACAGAAATACATAATTAAAAATGTGGTGAGAATAATTCCCCCTTTTTGCACTTTATTAATGGATTAATTAAAACTAGAAATAGTTCAGCTCAAAGACATATAGGTAAAACACACAACATAGCAAGGCCCACAATGTGGCTTTTCACTTCTAAATATACACTGTCAGTCGTATATACAGGAGCAATAACTCTTAGCCTGGGTTCACATATATGCGGTGTGTTATATCGCATGTGATTAGCACAGGAACTGCAACGCATTCATGCGAACCACATGCGATTTATGTGCAGTGCGATTGGAGCCATACATGTTGTATGGCTCTAATCACACCGCACCCACACCAAAAAGGTGCAAGACCATCTTTTTGGTCCATACGAGAATTGGATCGCATGAGTATTCACACCTATGCAATCCAATTCTGCACATCGCACCACGTTTTGGGGACCGCTTTCGGGGGGGTTGTTAACTTGACATACACACCCACAGCGGTTTGCATGAATGGGGTGCGATTCTGATGTGGGCCAGAATTCACACAGAAAACACTGCGAATTCTGCACCGAATCAGTGTGAACCAGGGCTGAGCATCAAAATATAGAGATAAGAAAATTAATCCCAGAAAAGATTAACTGAAGTATACAAAGATGAAAACCTAGTATGCATACATAAGAATATTTATATCCCTATTGTGTCAACAGAGGGAAGGAAGGAAGAAAAAACACAACACTATATTCAAAACTGAAAAGGGAGGTTTTACTTACTAGAATATGTATATATTGTGTATATGTGTTTTTGTTTTATGTGCATATTTTTCTTTAGTGTTGTAGTAGTAGCTTTTGTCCTCCTGAAGAAGCAGGCACAGATTCTTGTGAAACATGTTGCAATAGATACCATACTTTGATGCTAAGAATTTTTGCTCCTGTATATATGACTGACACAGTGTATATTTATAAATGAAAAGCCACATTGTGGGTCTTGCTGTGCCATGTGTTTTATCTGTATGCGTTTGAGCTGAACTAGGTCTAGTTTTAATTAGTCTATTAATAAAGTACAAAAGGGAGAATTATTCTCCCCAAATATTTAGTTATGTATCTCTGTGTATGTTACTCTTTGAGGCACCTCAAAAGTCCATGTGAGTTTTTTCTAGGAGTTTCTTGTTCAGTTTGGATGTGGTGCTCCAGTTTTTAAGGGTTAAATCTGCCTAGCCCCCTATGTACTTATTCAGTGCTAAAGCCCACCTGCCCAGAGGCTACATATATGCATAACTTCGACAAGAAGTGGTTAAAAAAAACCCAGAAGGAGAAAGTGATGGGGGGGGGGGGGTTTATTTTTGTGAACACAATTCTCATACATCATGGAAGGCGGCCATTTGGCATTTTCACCCTGGGCGCTAGATGACCTTGTTTCAGCACTGCCCTGGCCCCCCTTATATTTACCTCAGCCCAATGTTGATCCAATGCTGTGCCCGAGAGCAGCATCGCTGTGTGCTCGCTCTCTTCTCACTGGCTCAGAAGCAGCTGCTGTCAGTTACAGTCAGTGAGGAGGGAGTGGGACAGGGATTAGCTGCAGCCTGCACTGTTTGTGTCAGTGGACACACAGAGCCTGGATTGGGGGCACTCAGTTGGCTGAGAATAACATGTTTGATATGGAAAAAAAACTCCCCTTACAATCGCTTAACTTCTATAATTTACTGAACTAAGAAAATTTTCAAACCACTACTGGTACTGTACACGTAATTACCACTTGTGCTTTATCTTTCTGTCTTAGAAATGTCTTTTATGTGCATCTATAATGGTGATTTTATAATTTTTTTAATGTATCAGAACAATTTTAATGCTCAGGTAACAGGTGCACTTTAAGACAAAGAAAGCACCTTTTCTTTATAGGATATTGTAGATATTGTGTTCCCTTCTGCTGCAGAATGTAGGTAAAAGCTCTTTGTTAGATTTATTGCCATATAAATGATCCCCAGCTGTTCAGAGGCTTCTACAGAACATAAATGTAGTGTTTTGTTGTTCTCCTTCATAATAAAGTCCCCTTTGCACTCTCTCCTCATCTCCGTGCTTGACCTCCTCATCCTGTCTGCATGTGATAAATGGGGGGATGCCACAAATGAGGAAATATTACCTCTATCTGTCCTTGGCTGATGAAAATTCCTCATAGAATTTTGTTAGTATCGTCTTCCTAGATACAACAGGTTTAGATAGGATTTGATTGTCCTTGTTTGTTACATGCCTATTCATGGTTTCTCTTAACTTCTTATCATTTTTCCTTTTTTTTCTTTTTTTTTTTTTAACACCTACATGAGGTTCATAAACAATGTCTTTAAAACGCTTATCTATGTTGAAACCTGAGATTTATTCTATCCTTCAATTTATCCATATAACAATTTGAAATTGTATTGCACAATTGGCTCAGAACTGCATAATAATGAACTACAGCCTTCTGGTAAAAGATGATGCTATGCATGTTTATGTACATAACCGTAAATACTTGGACTTGCTCGCAAGTTTAAAAAATTATGGTCGTGATTGAGTAGATCAATGGCTCCCTATAGTCTACCTCCTCCCCTATGGCTATTTCTGTTCAGCCTGTCCATTTGTAATGAGAGTTCATAAACAATGATCAACTTATGTGGTGGTTGTTATAACCCACACATATCACCAAGTGCACAATAACTTGTAGATACTTTTTGTTTATTGAACTTTGCACATTCAATTATAGGGACAATGTCCAATGATATTGTGTTCTTAATTAAATGTAGTGGGGTTGATTTACTAAAACTAGAAAGTGCAAAATCTGGTGCAGCTGGGCATGGCAGGCCATCAGCTTCTAACTTCAGCTTGTTCAATTAAGTTTTGACAAAAATGCCTGGAAGCTGATTGATTGGTTTCTATGCAGAGCTGCACCAGATTTTGCACTCTTTAGTTTTAGTAAATCAACCCCGGTGTGTTGTTACTTAGTTTTAACCAGCTTGAACATTTGCTTAGCCTGTTCTGTGCTCTGCAGGTGTTTCCCAAGCTCAATGGGTTGAATGCTTATGCCTGTCACTGTGAAGATTTCAGTACTTAGTGTTGGATGGGCCATCACTAAGTTATGAATATGTATCTAAGCAAACCAATTCTGGAGGTCCTTGCTCAAAGTTATAGTTTGGGACATTAAAAATATTTGGGTCACTTTTGCAGTGTCATTTACCTCCTGTGTTTAGAGTGTCTTTTCACTTGACTGTCACAGTGAGAAGCTAGTAGAAGCTGTGACGGGCGCGGCGTCAGACCCCAGCCCTTCTCACCAAACTCGTGACCGAAGGACTAGCCAATCTAAAACTGCAATGTCACGTGCGTAACAATGCCACACCCAGCTGCACCCTGCACACCGATTTTCCAGCTAATTGGACCACAATCGACGTACTGGCAACCTGAATGCGATTGTTACTGGGTCAGGTTAATTACGCAAGTAACCCTTCACACTGCCACCACCTCCTTTTTATACAGAGAAAGCGGAAACTCAGCAATACACTAGGATGATTGGTTAACCGTCAGTATCCCGCTATCTCTACAGACCGGTTATACAGAGGGTTAAACACTCATAGTAGCGCTCTACAGCGGCAGGGATTTGTAAGTCACATTAAAGAACTATAGAAACCATTCAACACTTTCAGAAAGTAAGATTTATTACTAAAAGGTCAAAAGGGTGCAGTAGAAATATTTACAGAAAAAGATGTAACATATATATATATATATATATATATATATATATATATATACACATATATACATATATACAGAGCACAGCAAACAGATAACAGAAAGAAGTTTAGGTAAATAAGTACTTGCCAAATAAATGCCTGGGGTTAAGCAGTTTCAAGTCTGATGAGCTAAAAAGGGATTTCTGGTCTCGCACTCAGTTTCGTTGGTACCGCGCGATTCCCCTTTCGGTCTGCTAGATGTTAAATTGCATACGGTCCGCACTTCTCTGACTACACACAAAGCATAACAGCTTCTTTTCTACAAAAATCAATTGGTATCTTCTTACAACAGACAAGCCTATTACCTTATTTGGGAAAAGGATGGCATAGACAGCTACACTGAATGCATTCCTGAGGGAGGGGGAATGAGGGGATACATAAAGACTTCTTAACGCAGTGAGAGCCGTGCCTGGCTCTTGTATGCATGACTGTGACAGAAGCTACTTCTGGACATTGCAAGATCTCATTGGCCATCAATCAAGGTATCTTTGACTGCTGTTAGAGAACCAATAGCCAGATTTCCACTACAGCTTAAAGACTGTCACTGCTCTTACAGGGTTATAGATCTGTCTGGCTGCTCAAGGGCCAAGCAATTGACAAGAGGCTATTAGGTTCTGGAAGCATGTGTGTGCGAGGGGGGGGGGGGGGGTTGCACCCTTACCCAGCTGTGCTGACATGGAGCTGTTAGGAAGTGAGGATTTTTGACTTTCCTGACACTTTTCTGGAGTATAGTACAGAACACAGATCACCCTCCCTCCTGTCATGGTGTTCTTTGATAGCAAAAAAACCTTAGGATTACTGGGAACTTGAGGGGTTGTATTGGCTGTCCTGATAACTTTGTTTGCCGTTGTGCTCACCTGCAAGCATATAACACATGGCCAAGACCAAAAGTGAAACTTTTTTTTTCCCTAATAAGAGGTTTATACTCACCTGTTGACCCCTTACATTATCTTCTGGGGTCCTCTGCCAGTGCTGTCTACTTCTCCTCTTCTGTGTGGGCCCCCATAGTAAGCAGCTTGTTATGAGGGCACATGGAGGGCATGCAACTAAGCCAGGCTCTGTGTGTTCATAGACTTACACAGGGCAGCTCGGCCCTGCACCTCCTCTCTCCTTGCGGGTTTTGACTGACAGACACAGGAGCCAATGACCAGTGAGAGCAGGGAGAGGGAAGAGAAGACCAGCAACTGGGCACAGCGCTGGATTAATGGAGGTAACTGTTGGGGGGGGGGGGGTTGATTAAACTAGTATTGGAAGGTATTTTACCTTAAGACAAATGTAGCATTAAGGTAAAAAAACCTTTAGTGTTGAGAACCATGTTAAAGGAAAGCAATGGTTACAGCACACTTTCATTTTAACATCAGCATTGGAATTGCAATACAAAAAAATTGATATATTTGACAATGCAATATAAGCTTACTTGAAAAATCTCTCCATGTTGTGATTGCTGCTGGTCTGCTGGCCTCTTTTCACAATATCTTGAATTTCCAGCATGCTTTGTAGCTTCTCTTCTGCTGTTAACATTCTGTTTCAATATGTTTAATGTAGTTGTAGTTTTCAGAATTAACATAACAAGCTCTCAGTTTACCCTCACAGGGGCTGAGCTAAACATTCACATTTGAAAGCAGGCACATGTAAGTATTATGGATTGTCCGAACAACAAGATTCTAAGCAAAAGGAGGAGGACCAGCAAGGAAATTAGAGCAAATATCCCAATCATCGCCACGCTGTCCTCTAAGGGGCAACAGTCCCCAAAAATGTCTTCTAGGAAGGGAAAGGGATAACTAGGAGTGGGAAAGGGAAAAGAAGAAGGGAGAGGAAAAGGACCAAGGGGTAAAAGGGTATCACGGACTTGGGATTGGCGTAGGCAACAATTATAAATGATAATAGCAAGTTAGAGGTTCACAAACGTAAGGATTGGATTGTGAGTTATTCATGATACTGGACATCTGTTCATTAATCATCAGGGCAGTTAACCAGGTTTTCACACCCAGTAAGGCAACAGACGGAGTCTTCCAGGCATGAACAATGGTTCGCAGAAATAAAAAGGTATGTGGCCAATTTCTGCTGAGGTGCAGAAAAGCCCGGTACAGGGCAATGTAAGAGAGCCAGCCTGCCATCTTTACGGACCATCATGTGAAACAAAGTCTGCAGCAAGCCAAAAACCCTGCACCAAATCTTGTCAGCCACTGGTATGACCATCAGATGTACAGAACATTCCCACGCTGACCACAGTTCCTGAAACATCTGTCGCTACAGTCAGGATAGGCATGAGCAATCTGAGTCCCAGACCCAGTACCGCCTCAGTAGAGGTTTATTGGCAGCCTTAAGGTACTGATGGAGCATTTTGCCACCATCGTCCAAGCCTTACTCCAGTTCTCCCTTTCAATTGAGGATGCAAGATTCCATTGTGCCACATAAGAGAGGAATGTTGGGGATGTCCTACCGTTAGAGACAGAGTGTTGAAATACTGTAAGGCCAGGAGACCCAGGTTAGTGTTGGCTGGTGTGTTCATAAGACCTCTTGTGAAAAGGGTATGTGGAAGTACGGCGAAGAGATGAAATCTGATGATAAAATTGCAAATAATGAAAATGTTCCCACTGCGTGATCTCATGTGTTTCCCTGACAACTTCCCATGATGGAAATGAATGGGTGGATAGAAAATTATGCCCCTCGTAAAGTCATGAGTGGTTCACCAGGAAAAAGAGTGAGGTTGTTCTAACCCCCCCGGAGGGAAAAGAGGATTATTAGTGATTTGGCAGGAGGGGTGAAAAAGGGAACATCAGATTGACTGAATAAAGAACACTGCCGTAAACTTTCAGTGTAGCATCAAAATATCCCATTCTGATTTGCAGACCTCAGGCTTTGATTCCTATACTGACTGTGCCTCCTGAAACTCTGCTCAGCACTCCTTCCTTCCCTCTCTTGTTCAGATGGCAGGCTCTGTGAATTCTGTGACACTGCAGTACCTACTTCAGTACATAATGTCACAGAATTCAAACAAAGATGTGGGATTCTTCAAGAAGTACATTTACAGACTTCCAAGATTGTTGAGATTATTAGGAGTAGGGTGGAAATAAATTAAATACAACGTGGAAATTAATATAGTGTATGATTTAAAATTTTGACCATAGATGCACTTTAAAGGAGCCTATGTCCTGTACTATACTCTAAGAAAAAAGGATTTTACAGGTGAGTCAAAAATCCTAATTTGTCTTTCCTTTTTTAACCACTTGCTGTCCTTAGGCCTTTTTAAAACTTCAAGTGGTTAAAACAATTTGCAAGCTATAAGCCCGATATAATTTTTTTTCAGTTTGATCATCTGTTCAATAAAAGTGGTCCAGGTGGACTGTTCTTCCTGAAACTGTGCTCTTGGGAAACATCTGTATAAATATAGTGTAACATACAACATGTTAAACTGCCACCAATTCTACAGGGCCTCTGTTTCCAGAAAATATGTAATTTTTTTGTTTGGGGGGGGGGGGGAGAGGTGTCTAAGTAATTTTGTAGCAAGAACAAAAGTGAAGTGGTTACTGTGCATATCATCAGGCTATGCAACTTCACTTGCGACTGGACAGTATATGTGTGTGGTTAAAATTTTAGGTAATTATCTGAGTGGCTCAATGGCTCATATGCCATTCATCTACATCTACTAATTGCAGATCAGTTAAGGTTGGGGGAGATGGCTGGGATAAAGCTGGCAACACACGGTAGTAACATACCAAATGGTCACTTTAACCAGTTTTTACCAAAACCATAAAATAAGTCCTCACAATTGAGATTGATTGCTGTTTAAGTGTAAACAACTTATTAAAGTGTTTTTTAGTAAATTTTGTGAGACTGACCATTCTTAGGTGTAGATGATTAGTTTTAGGACTAAAGATAGCATAAGAGTTAGAACAGAGGGAGAAGGTTAGTTTGCATGCTGGAGTGACAGGTAGTCATTCTAGTTTTGTACAAATGACTGTTGTCATATGTATATAAGATCACTGCTACCAATTAGCTTCAGGCATCTGAATTACTGCAAAAGCTGCATTTCTGTTGAATGTATAGATAATGGAATCAAAAAATTAGATGCACACATCTAATCCTAATGTGGTCTGGGTCCCCATCACCCTTGTGGATAATAATTGGAAAGGATGGCATAGTTCCTCCTCCATATATTCAATCAGTTATTGGCAGGTAGGTCGACAACTACCTATTTGGCCCATAATTATACAATGCATAAGCAGGGTATTAATTCACTATCCATCCTCCTACGCAATGTTTAACCCAACAAGTGGCTGCAGAGTAAGGAAGGAATTTGAGAAATTAATGATGCCATTATGGAAAGTAAAGAATTAATGAAAAAGATGTAGGACATTAGGCCTTCTTCTCTATGTTGATAGATATGGTCAGTGATATTGGCCATCTAAAATATTTGAATACAAAGTATAGCTGTAATCCATACTTAATCTACTCTGTGTAATTATTTACATTTGTAATGGAAGATTGGAGAACTAATTATGAGAACACATTACAAATGATTGTGGCTATAGTTTTTAATGAGTACTCCTTTTAAACATCCTTAATAACAGCACTGTTGAGAAAGCTAATATCCTGTCCTATAGCATATTGCCCCATGTATCCACTTATCATCCTGGTTTCTATTTCATATTACCTAACTGCACCATTAAGGCCTCTTTTACTCAGCATCCAGATTTGGTCTTAATGGATTATTTAATATAAGGACTTAAATTTGTTTGACATTGGTACTGTTTATTACAAATGCTCTTTTACGAAGTATCGCAGTGTGTGGACTACTAATGCCAAAGTGCATTCTGCTTCGTTGATATGCTCAAAGACTTTATTTTAGTGATTAGAGCTTTTTGGTGCCCGCTCGAGTGCTCACGGTTTTGGTTGTCATTTTTGCTTGCTACTTATTGCTAGAAATTGGGTTTCTATGGCCCAAACTAGGCTCATCCCAGAGCCCCCCCATGCCTTGCACTTGATTTGCTGCAACTAACATGTTTGACTATCTGATCATTAAGATTGTGTAACGAGCATTTCAAAAGTCAGATTGAGGCCTTCTGTGTTGTGGCCCTTTTGTCACTATTATGGTGCATATGAGTAGTTTCCCTCTGAGTTTTCCCTAACATGTACTAGAAGTGTAATGAGCTAATAATTCAGTATACAAAAATGCAAAGGACTTTTATGTATGTGTCCAGACAGATGTATGTGTCCAGACAGATGTATGTGTCCAGACAGATGTATGTGTCCAGACAGATGTATGTGTCCAGACAGATGTATGTGTCCAGTTAGAAGCCCGTGAAAGAGATTTTGAAGTTTATCAGTTCACAAGTCAGATGTGCAGACACTTGACCACTATGGTAGATGAAATTTATGACTTGACCATCATGTCAGTTCAGATACTTGGCCATGATAGCAGATGGAACAATTCAGGTAATTGACCATCAAAGCAGGTGGAACTTGCAGCAACACTTCAGCTGTTGATCAGTGACAAAGTCTTTGATGGTTGCTGCTGTCAAAATAGTTTGTCTCCCTTCTCCAACATGCTTCTGGTTGAAGTCAAGGCAGGTGTGGTAACAAGACTGTCAGTCCAACATTCCATAACTTACAACAATGACCATATAGCCCATTCTAGATTTCTGAACAGGTAAATCCCATGATCCCTAGTGTCCTGACCTAACACTAAAGAAAAACTCAGCTTTTCTGTCAAGAGTGAAATATTTTTACATGAACACCACCCATCTACCACCTGAACTCCACACTACTCTGTGTCTACTTAAACTATAGGCCCAATTTCAAATGTATGTGTTTCCTCTGTGAACTCTGGTCTCCTCCCACATTCTAAAGATAATCTCTCAGGCTAACTGTCTCCTGTCTACACTGACCCCAGTATGTGTGTACAAATTACCCATACATATGTGTCACTATACTCTACATGCCAGTCCCAAACCCAAATAATCAGGGAGGATTCAAGAAAAACTGGAGAACCTATTTCATAACGATTTACTAAGCAAATTTAAAGAAACAACCAAATTTTAGTGTAAATGTTCTGGTTTCTTTACCCTTCAAAACAAGTAAACCATCCAAGATATGAAAACAATATTACTATTAATCAAACACAAAGTTTCTCTCTATTGTTTCAAATTCAACCTAATCAGAGAAAAAAAAACTCTTAAATAGCCATCATGCAGAATCAAAATTATTAGCTGCCAAGTTTACAGTTAAATATATATATCAAGTGCAGCGCTAAATAAACAAAGTGAAGTGATAATCAAAATACATGCTTATAAATAAATGTCCATATAAATCAAATCTTCAATAAATCCATAGAAATAATGTTCAGTAAGTGTCCATCCACTGCCCTAAAGGAGTGTGCTTGATTGCAGACAATATCATTCAATAATAAATAACCACCACTGTCCCTGAGTGAATTGCAAACTCACCAGTTAGTTGCTGCCACTACAGCAGCACAAGCACCAATATAGCCCGGCAGGGACCTCTTGAGAATGTCCTATTGGACGAAATGCGTTGGGGAGGAGTTACAGTGCTGACATCACACCACTGCGCGATCCTGGGTCTGCAGTGGCCATACATGTAAGCTGGCTTCTGTTTGTTTGTACTATTGTTTATACATACAAAGCTGTCCATAACACTGCCCCAAACTACATCTCCGACCTGATATCCAAATACCACCCAAAACGTACTCTCTGCTCCTCACAAGACCTCCTTCTCTCTAGTTCCCTGGTCTCCTCCTCCCATGCCGCCTCCAGGACTTCTCCAGGGCTTCCCCCATCCTCTGGAACTCCCTACCCCAATCCAGACTTTCACCTACTCTCCTCTCCTTTAGGCGCACCCTGAAAACCCACCTCTTCAGGGAAGCCTACCCAGCCCTCAGCTAATTGCTGATCTCCTCCACTCTTCCTACCACTCCATCCCCCACAGCTATCCCTCCCATACCACTATCCCCTCCCTCCTAGATTGTAAGCTCCAATTAGCAGGGCCCTCGAGCCCCTCGTGTATCGTATTGTTATTGTACTGTCTCGTGTATTGTCTCCCATTGTAATGTACAGCGCTGAGCGAATTGTTGGCGCTATATAAATACTGTGTAATAATAATATACACACTCTTTTATCATTGAAATACTACACTATTGGAAGTATCTTTTGCTCTTGGCGAGCTTTATTTCACCAGAATCTGGACAAGGAGGATGCGGTCCATTTATTGATTGTTATAATGAGATACACACGTCCCTGCTGGGCTATATTGGCGCTTGTGCTGCTGTAGTGGCAGCAACTAACTCTGGTGAGTTTGTAATTCTTGGGTGGTGGTGGTTATGGGTGGTGGTGGTTATTTACTATTGAATTATATTGTCTGCAATCAAGCACAGTCTCCCTTCTCCAACATGCTTCTGGTTGAAGTCAAGGCAGGTGTGGTAACAAGACTGTCAGTCCAACATTCCATAACTTGCAACAATGACCATATAGCCCATTCTAGATTTCTGAACAGGTAAATCCCATGATCATACCGCCAGGGAGGTTAATTATTACCACTTGGATTTTCATTAACCTCCCTGGCGGTATGATTATTTCAGATTTTTGGTGCTGAAAGCGGTACCATTATTTTGCATGGAAATTTGGCGTTTTATATTGTAGGCCTGTAATTCTTACGAATAACTCACGGAAATCTGTCCGAACAAGAGTCTAGTAAACATCCCGGGTAGGATAAAACTTGAAACACGAAATCATAACTTATAATTTAATAAATCATAAAAAATAATAATATAATACATTTAATTCAATAATATAATCAAACCAAAAACACTGAAATTTGAAATATAGCGCCAAGTTCGCACATCACTGAGCAAAGTCGCAAAATCGTTTTCAGTGTCTGATGACGAATTTCCCCATGAATCCTCACTCAATTCTGCAAGTAGTTCTAATTTACTATGGCTGTTCTCTAGCTGGTCTAAAACCGCTTTTGACCTAAAGGGACGCTTTTTGGACGCCATGGACATTTCTCAGTTTCCAGGTAGAAAGAACAGTAAAAATGCAGGCAGGGCACAGGACAAAGCACTAGGGACAAAATGTATGTGAAATGGTTTGGTACAGTAATGTTTTACTATGTGATTTTAGTGATTTTTGTGAATGTCACTCTTTGCCATTTTCAAATTTCCCGCCATTCTGTCCCCCCGTACGTCCCGACGCTCGCAGAAGACGGAACCCAGATGACAGATGCCGGCATCCACCGGATTACATTGCTGGGGACACTGCAGGAGGGACATCGCAGGAGTGCAGGACAAGGTAAGTGACCAAGGGATCGCGGAGCAGCACCGCATGGTAAGCCCGAGTGTAGCTCGGGGTTACCACTTGTGGTACTGAAACTTTACCCCGAGCTACACTCGGGAATACCACCAGGGAGGCTACAGGATGTTCATCAAAAGTTGTCTATATTTCACCATGGTTGAGATGGCATTCACAGATCCACCATATTTGTGCACAAGCATTATATGTCACCATCCATTTTGATTTGTCTGTTTTCGCCTGTTGTTGAATCCCATACAGATCTTGAAAACTCCTAAACTTCTAGGAACAGATCTAGTTCTTTCTGTGTTAACGAGAAAACTTAAAAATAGTGTTATATTCTAAAGTATCACACATCATTACAATCCCCAATAAGGACCATACAAAGATATACATGTACATATCTAGTGACCATTCACCATTGTCCTTACTTAAACTGTTACCCTTAGCTTAGTCATACATTTAAGTTGTTATACAAGGAGTAAGAGAGGGGTCACCCAAACACAGGCACAGACTGCAGCCATCTTTTCTACAAATTGATTTTTTCATTTAAACATACAAAGGCTCACATTTCTCATAACTCTCACCTTAGTTTCATTACTTAACCATTCTAATGTTAAACATATATAAGCCCTAAGACATAAGAAGAAAAACTTATTTTATACATCAGCTGTACTTAACTTTACCTTTCTATCTTAATTCAGGTAACATTGTCACATTTACCACAGGAAAAACAACATTCATTCCTCATGTCTTCATACATGTACCATATCCTCAACATTCGCTAACTACCCACAAAACATGTTTAGATTCAGACATACACACATATCCTACGTTACTGCAGTAAGCAAAATCTGAGCATCAGCTCATAGTTTTCAAAATTAAAAAAGATGATTTCTCTGAAACGTGTCTATAGTCCAGAGTTCAATGCTTTTACTGCTATCATAAATTGAAGCTTCCTGATAATACAACCATTCCCTTGTACATCAGTCTCTCACTCAATTTTTCAAACCAAAAACAATATCTTCACCGATGGGTAAATCTCGTAAGTGCAATGGGATTCCACCCAACACAGAAATGGGCTCACACCTGGCATCTCAATTAAGCCAGCTAAGTATCCGATACATTTTCTATGCTTTCTGAATGTACTATGGCTTACAAAACAAAAACACAACATTAAACCCAGCACAAACAATCTAGCACAATTCTGCATCATTATTCGTATCTCTAGTTTACATGGATCGAACCCCACTTCTAGTACCTTGTGTTTTGTTATGTTTTTGGGGTTGTATTCGAAATGTGCAAAGAGAGATCACACAAATACTTAAAACATTTATTACAAGTAATGACAGATAAAAATAAAGAAAATATAACAAGAATACTTCACTAAAATAACTGTTTCTACCATGGGTCCCTCCATTATATGGCATGGCACACAGGAGACCACAGATGCATGCATACTAGCTTGCATACCTAGCTGTGTTATATACTGGACTTGTATGTAGGGAATTGGTCAACTCCCCTTGCAAGCAATATGACCTTTCAAGTACTTGGTCATTTTACAGTAACATTCCTTTGGTGTGACTCATTTAAAGTCAACATCCTTGTCTCATTATTAGATATCGTGAGCCAACAATAATGATTAAATATAAAATATACAGTTTCCCCATCACTGAGCTGCTGTATATGTCAAGATCAATATGAGCCTTTTCCTGCTATGGACTTTAAGTGACTTTGTAATGCAATAAACTTGCTTTTTGTATACTATCATCTGGATATAACCAAAAATTATACTTTGTTATACAATAAGACTCATATTTTGACCATCCAAATTGGGGATTATATATGCTTGGAATTGATCAGAATTCTCCAGTCATTATTGAAATGACTTTGATGTTCACTCCAGGAAGGTTTGATTATGTTCTATATATCTGTATGGCTGTATATTCAGAGTTGACATAGCCTGCTGCACATTATACTGAATGTAGGTTATTTTGATTGTGTTACCAGGTTTACAACATGTTTATGACTGTGGTCTTCTGGAGAGGATTCATAATTATTTCAACTGTGTCCAACAGTCTGACCTTATGCCCCGGAGTATCCCTGGATTAAAAAGTACCCAACTTTGCTGGTATTCACCAGATATGTCTGCACTGCAAGTATTTATAAGTCAGAGATGCAGTATTTAACTTTCCTGCGTATATGTTTGAACAATTCAGCATCTACATAGCACAATGGTATGCAAGTACTTCATGTTCTGAATGAACAAATCAAACAGATTGCTTTTATTTGTGTTTAACCTGGAAGACTAATTCTGCTAGCATTGAACATGCTTACAAAGTGGTGACAGCCAACTTCCTATGCTTACAGTACGTTTCTTTACATATTTTGTGGACAATCCATGTAGCAGCATATATTTACGTACCATGTATATAAAGGGTGATGGTCAACCTGCTATGCTTACAGCCAGCAAGTACTGTTACTTATTGTTTGGACAATCCATGAAGCAGCATATATTTACTTACCTTAGATGTAAAGGGTGATGGTCAACCTGCTATGCCTACAGTAAGTTGCTTTGCATAAAAATAATTTAATGATATTATATGAAGAGTTTTCCCTGCTAACGAAAGTTATAATGCTTTTTGAATGACTACCAAGAAACAGTTATCTTTTTGGATACTATTTGGACTTCAAGCGAATATTTTTATAGAATTGCAGTGAAGCAATATTTAGAGTATTTTCTTGTCTGTGACCCTTCTATTTTAAATGGTTGTATAGTGGGGGATCTACCAGGGCTATTAATATTTTTCTAATTAATAAATAGAGGTTGTTATGCTGTTGTGTAAGTTTTTGTACATATCCCCTATAGCAATATAAATCTGACAGAGGAACTTCTAACCCCTCACCACTCTATACAAATATTTAAATAAATAAAAGTTTGCCTTTAGTTATGTACATGCTCCAGGGACTTGTATCTACAAATTACAAAGCTAAACTTGTTGCAGAAATCTCTGCTGTGCGCTACCAATCCCTGTTAGTCTACATACTGTTTTCTGGGCCCTGACCTAGCATGTGGCTCATGAGTGCAAGAATAACTGCTTCCAACCACAGACTCCTAAAAACAGTAGTTTACTTCTTGACAGGTTCCCTTTAAGATACTCTTAGACATTGCATCAAAGCTATGGTTTGTGCCTTCGTAATTCATGACTGCAAGTAACATGTACCAATCACTGATTTCCCCTTAAAACCAACAGGACAAATGTTATAGAATATCCAGTGACTATTCAGAAAGCCAGTAAATGAGCTATTCAGTAGCTTGGTTAAATTGCTTTGTGTGTATGGTACATTGCAGAATGCCTACGGCATGGCATATGATGATACTTCATAGGATCTGATTATACATCCAGCTTTTTCAAAGCAGATATTTTATAATAGGTGCAACTCTGACAATTAAATCAAAAGGAGTCTGGTATTTAATGACATACATTGCTATGAATGTTTTCGTTGCTGTGAAAATTCCTTCTATGATTCAGAATAATAACACTTAGGCGGTAGATATTTGATTTTTAGTTATTGATCAGAATGATGAAGGAAGACTTTGTTTAAAGCCATGAAAGGTGTATTGACTGAAGAAGCTCTTTTGATCAGCAGATACATTTTAGGATAATACGCACACCAGTTTCCTTAGGGAAGTGGTGATTAATGTAAAAAAAAAAAGTTTTTGAAGACAATGGTTTAATCACCATGAATTGTTTCTTTTTTTTAGACCAACGCAGAGTTTTTTTTCTAGTCTCCAGAATGTTGTAAAGGTGCTTGAGATAATTTGCTGTTTGTAATATGAGCTTTTGTAGACATCTGACAATCACACCTATATAAACTTTTTGGACATTTGATTTAAAAACCACAGATAATGATATAAAGCTCCCCCCCCCCCACCTTGTTCTGTGCTTGCCAGTTAAGTTCCTCCACAAAAAACACATCAAACTATATTTTTATGAAATTAGTTTAGTGCATAGGAGCACCCTTATGCTAGAGCAAAAACTTCCTCCAAACTATTGCCACAAGGTTGGAAGCACACCAAAGTAAAAATGTCTTTGGATGCATTAACAGTACCCTTTACTAGAAACACCTGAGCTCACTAATTTGTAATGGTGTCCACATACGTTTGGTCATACATTTTGCATACAGTATATAGTTACATATAGTTAGTCTGGCTGAAAAAAGACAAATCCATCCAAAACAAATCCATCTAGGTCAACCATAAAATAAAAAAAGGAAAAAATTCCTTCCTGATCCCTCGAAAGGCAATTGGATATTCCCTGGATCAACGTTACCTATAAATGTTAGTATCCAGTTATATTATGTGTATTTGGAAAGAATCCAGGAATTTTTTAAAGCAATCCACTGAGCTGGCCAGAACCAACTTTTTAAAGAGTCTATTCCACATTTTCACAGCTTTTACTGTGAAGAAACCTTTTCATTTTGGAGATTAAATCGCTTTTCCATAAGACTCTACACTGACTTCACTATATGAACCACTGATGTATTTATACATGTTGATCATATATCCCCTTAATCTCCTCTTCTCAAGAGATAATACATTCAGTTCCTCTAATCTTTCCTCATAGCTGAGCTCCTCCATGCCTCTTAACAGTTTGGTTGCCCTTCTCTGTACTTTCTCCAGTTCCTCAGTGTTCATTTTGTGAATTGGTGCCCAAAACTGAACTGCATATTCCAGAAGAGGTATTGCTAATGATTTGTACAGGGGTAAAATTATATCTCTCTCTCTGGAGTCTATACCTCTTATAATACAGAGGATTAAGAAACCGCAGCTTGGCATTGCATTCCATTATTAAGCTTATGATCTACCGGAACTTGCAGATCCTTCTCCACCATTGATTCCCCCAGTTGTGCTCTTGCTGGTGTATGATGCATGTGTATTCTTAGCCCCCAAGTGCATAACCTTACATTTATCAACATTTAAACCTCATTTGCAACTCCCTCTGAAAACGAGTATGTACTCGAAACGCTTCAGGGAGACCCCCCTGTACAAGGATTTATGACCTATATGCTACCTTATTACCTCTGGATATAAGTGTCAGTTGTTTTTTCCACTTTTTTTACCTACTTGCAATTGTAACGCCTGCTGTTATAATAAATACTACACTTTTGGAGTTTTCTTTCTCTCTGGGCTCATTTTTTGGAAATCGTGAGCCCCCCCCCCCCTTCCTTAAGGTGCTCCATGGTAGGAGACGTACACTAAAGTACATGATCCCCCCGGTGGCTGAAATCCATACTGCATGATGTACCCAATGTGATGATCACACATTATACTGGAATGAGGAAATCTGCGCTGGTCTGATGACATCTGGTGACTCAACCCCACCTGACGACCTCAACTGTTTGCAGAGTTCCGGTTCCCAGAGTACCTTTGGAGTAGGTCTTATTTACTCCAATGCACATAACCATGTTGTATCTGGTTAGTACATTGTATACTCACTTCTCACGAACCACGGAAGTCACGTTAATTTAACAACCATCTAAGGAACCACGATTGCCACGTTGCACTCTTTAAGACTTTTACTCATTCTTTATTTATGTCATTTTTATCTGCAATATCAAGCGCTGCATTTTTATCGATTATTGTACATTACATTAGAGGATTCAGGTATTTCCTTTTTTATGCTGGCGGCTGATTTTATATATTTACTCTGTTACCCAGCGCTCGTATATCCATTGTTTTATTCTCATTTACAACATAGTTGCCCAATTAAACAGTGCATTGAGGTTGGCTTGCAAAGAGACATCCTTTGTAAAGATTCTGACCCCTTTTTAAATATAAGCACCACATTGGCCTTGCGCCAATCCAGTGGTACTATGCCAGTCATTACAGAGTCCCTAAAAATGAGAAACAATGGCTTTGAAATGACAGAGCTCAATTCTTTAAGGACCCATGGGTGTATGCCATCCAGTCCAGGTGCTTTATTCACCTTTATTCTGTCTAAATATTTTTGGATCATATCAATTGTGAGCCAGTGAGGAACATCTGGAGCTGTGTTAATACCATGCCTATTATGGACAAGAGCTCCCCTATGCTCCTTTGTATACACAGAGCTGAAGAAGGTATTTATTAAATTTTGCCTTTGCTTTGTCCCCAGTCACCCACTCTAGATTATTTTGTAAATGGCCTACATGTTTGGACCTGACCTTTTTACTACTAATATATCTGAAGATTTTTTGGGGGTTGGTCCTGCTCTCTTTTGCAATCTGTTGTTCGTTTTCAATTTTTGCATCCTTTATTTCCTTTTTACATATTTTGTTATATTCTTTGTAATGTTTAAATGATAGCATTCCTTCATTATTAACAAAATCTCTTTTCTTATAATTTATAGCTTTTTATATCTTTGGTCATAAGCCACATAGGTTTGATTTTTAGCCTTTGAAACTTGTTGCCCATGGGAATATATTTTGCAGTGTGTTCACATACAGTCTTTGAAGAACTCACATTTTTGGGCTGTGTTCATCGATGCCAATATTCACTCCCAGCCCTGGAGAGCAGCTCTCAGCCTTGGAAAATTAGCTCTCTTAAAGTTGAGAGTTTTTCATCTTTCTGTATTTGCTTGATATTTTCAGCTAACAATAAATTAAATCAGGTTATAGTCATTGCTGCCCAGATGTTTTTATATGGAAATTCATAATAAGCCTTGCATGGTTTGAGATTACCAGGTCCAGCAGGGCATCATTCCTAGTCGGAGCCTCTATGAACTGTACCATAAAATTGTGCTGTAGTAAGTTTATACATTTTTGTACTTTAACTTTTCCTGCAGTACCATTACTCCATTCAATTTCCAGGTAGTTAAAATCCCCCATTATTATCACTGTACCAGCAGCCCTTTTCAGTCTGTGCAAGGAGCGGAGTATCCACCTCCTCATTAACACTGGGAGACGCATAACAAACTCCAATGATTACCTTTTGTAGTACAAACCCCCATGTGCAGTTCCACCCATAATGCTTCAGCCTCATCACACTCTCAATCAACTAGGTCCTCTTTCACACTCGCTCTGAGATCACTTCTCACATAAAGACAGACACTACCACCTTTCCTTTTTACTCTGTCTCTCCAAAAGAGGAATAGCCAGGAATATTAATAGACCAGTCATGTGAAGAATGAAGCCAAGATTCAGAAATATCAATTAAATCATAGTTCTCTTCATGCACCAAAGCTTCCAACTCACCTATTTTGCTTGGCAGACTTCTAGCATTGGTGAACAAACACTTTAATTCATTGACACCTTGTGCACATGTATTTTGTATATTTTGTATTTTCATACAAATGTTACCAATTCCAATGACTGTTTGGAACATGGGAACCTTCTTATCTGCCATAGCCCCCCCCTTCCCCCCCATCTTTCCCGATTCCACCCACCAATAATACTGACCTCTGTCTGATCTGCCTGCCCCATTATAATCTAATTCTCCCTCCTCCTTCGATCCTAGTTTAAATGCTCCTCCAGCTTCCCCATAAACCTTTCCCCCAGCATAGCAGACCCCCTTCCATTTAGGTGCAAACCATCTCAAGCATATACAGTTGTGTTCAAAATAATAGCAGTGTGTTGAAAAAAGTGAATAAAGCTCAAAATCCTTCTGATAACTTTTATTTCCATACACACAAATGCATTGGGAACAATACACATTCTATTCCAAATCAAAACATGAAGAAAAATATATCAAATTTGTGTTCCTCTAAAAAAAATTGAAGAAAAGTGAATATTAGACTGTTCAAAAAAAATAGCAGTGTTTGTATTCTTCTTTACAAACTCAAACATTAACTATATAAACTGAAAAATGTTTGAAGATTTTGCTTTCCTTTGAATCACTTAATATTTAGTTGTATAACCAATGTTTCTGAGAACTGCTGTACATCTGTGTTGCATGGAGTCAACCAACTTCTGGCACCTGTGAACAGGTATTCCAGCCCAGGATTATTGGACTACATTCCACAGTTCTTCTCTATTTCTTGGTTTTGCCTCAGAAACTGCATTTTGGATGTCACCCCACACGTTTTCTATTGGATTAAGATCCGGGGATTGGGCTAGCCACTCCATAACGTCAGTCTTGATGGTCTGGAACAGCAATGGGCAAACTACGGCCCGCGGGTCGTATACGGCCCGGCGGACCTTTTAATCCGGCCCGCGGAGCTAGGCTCCCGCAAGGCCAGTGGTCGGCAAGCCGCGGCTCTTTATAAATTTAGATGCGGCTCTCCTGTGTGCCGGGCGCCCGCTCCCCTCCCTCCTCTCCTCCTCTCCCCTCCCTCCTCTCCTCCTCTCCCCTCCTCTCCTCTCGGATGGCCGCCCCCCCTCTCGGATGGCCGCCCCCCTCCCTCCTCTCGGACGTCAGGACTCTGCAGCTGTCAGGATGTAGGCGGGGCAGCCAGGATGTAGGCGGGGCAGCGTGACGAACTCCTCTCACAGTCCTCCCTGAAGACCAGAACGGCGCGGGAATACGAGAGGAACGCGCGGACCAAAGGTAAGTGAATTGACACAGGGGGGGGACTTACTATATGGGGGATGAATTACTATATGGGGGACTTACTATATGGGGGACTTACTATATGGGGAATGAATTACTATATGGAGGACTTACTATATGGGGAATGAATTACTATATGGAGGACTTACTATATGGGGAATGAATTACTATATGGGGGACTTACTATATGGGGGATGAATTACTATATGGAGGACTTACTATATGGGGAATGAATTACTATATGGAGGACTTACTATATGGGGAATGAATTACTATATGGGGGACTTACTATATGGGGAATGAATTACTATATGGGGGACTTACTATATGGGGAATTAATTACTATATGGAGGACTTACTATATGGGGAATGAATTACTATATGGGGGACTTACTATATGGGGAATGAATTACTATATGGGGGACTTACTATATGGGGGATGAATTACTATATGGGGGATGAATTAATATGGGGGATGAATTAATATGGGGGATGAATTACTATGTGGGGGATGAATTACTATGGGGGATGAATTACTATATGGGGGATGAATTACTATGAGGGATGAATTACTATAGGGGGGATGAATTACTATGGGGGACGAATTACTATAGGGGACGAATTACTATATGGGGGACGAATTACTATATGGGGGATGAATTACTATGGGGGATGAATTACTATGGGGGATGAATTACTATATGGGGGATGAATTACTATATGGGGGATTAATTACTATGGGGGATTAATTACTATGCTTACTATGGGGGAATATTACTATACTTACTATGGATGACACATACACATCATTCATCTACTCTTGGTCCGGCCCCCGGGTCCAATATATGAACCCATTGCGGCCCTCAAGTCAAAAAGTTTGCCCACCCCTGGTCTGGAACCAAGATGTTGCACATTTACTGGTGTGTTTGAGGTCGTTGTCTTGTTGGAACACCCATTTCAAGGGCATTTCCTCTTCAGCATAAGGCAGCATGACCTCTTCAAGTATTCTGATCTATTCAAACTGATCCATGATCCCTGGTATGCGATAAATAGGCCCAACACCGTAGTATGAGAAACATCCCCATATCATGATGCTTGCGCAACCATGCTTCACTGTCTTCACAGTGTACTGTGGCTTGAATTCAGTGTTTGGGGGTCGTCTGACAAACTGTCTCCAGCCACTAGACCCAAAAAGAACAATCTTACTTTCATCAGTCCACAAAATGTTGCACCATTTCTCTTTAGGCCAGTCAATGTGCTCTTTGGCAAATTGTAACCTCTTCAGCACGTCTTTTTTTCAACAGTGGGACTTTGCGGGGGCTTCTTGCAGATAGCTTGGCTTCACATAGGCGTCTTCTAATTGTAACAGTACTCACAGGGAACTTTAGACCTTCTTTGATCTTCCTGGAGCTGATTGTTGGCTGAGTCCTTGCCATTTTGGCTATTCTTCTATCCATTTGAATGGTAGTTTTTCACTTTTTTCCACATCTTTCAGGTTTTGGTTGCCATTTTAAAGCATTTGCGACCATATTAGCTGAGCAGCCGATCATTTTCTGCACTTCTTTATATGTTTTCCCCTCTACAATCAACTTTTTAATCAAGGTACGCTGTTCTTCTGAACAATGTCTGGAACGACCCATTTTCCTCAGAATTTCAGAGAGAAATGCACTGTAACCAGCATGTACAACATTTGCTGCCTTCCTTCCTTAAATAAGGGCAATAATTGCCACCTGTTTTTCAAAGAATGAATTACCTCACTAATAGAACTCCACACTGCTATTATTTTGAACATGCCCCTTTCAATTAGTGATTCAATTACACAGAATCAGCAGCATGCATGTCATGACTGTTGGGTCTGTTGGATTTCTATTACTCTACTACACCTGCTAGTAAATTATTTGCCATGTAGAAATATTTCTACCAAAAACAGTGATTGATCAGGTTAGTGATGTCTGACTGCTATTATTTTGAACACAACTGTAGGTTGCACCCCAACGAAAAGGCAGCACAGTGCTCTAGAAACCAAGATCTTTCCCTCTTACACCAGGTCTTCAGCCATGCATTGAGTTCTCTAATCTCGCTCTGTCTTTCCTGAGTTGCGCATGGCACAGGTAATATTTCAGAGAATATCACCTTGGAGGTCCTTCCCTTCAACTTGCAGCCTAGTTCTTTAAATTTAATCTTAAGAAGCCTCCACCTTCCATGTATTCTGTCATTGGTTCCAACATGGACCAAGACAGCTGGGTCATGCCCAGTCCCTCCCAGTAATTTATCAACCCGGTCACCACGTGCCAAACCCTGGCACCAGGGAGACCGCAAACCATTCGGTTGAGGCGATCCTGGCAACAAATTATTCTATCAGTCCTTCTGATTATAGAATCCCCCACTACCACCAACTGTCTAGGCCTTCCTTCACTACCTTCACCAACCCTCCCAGATGGTCTGCCCCTCCCGGCTGTTAGGGATAGTAGTGACATCCAATGCTGCCACCCCTGAGCTTGCCACCCCCACATCTTCACCTAACTTGGCAAATCTGTTTGGGTGCTCAATCCTAGGGTTGGCCTTCCTTTTTTGTGAGCCCCTACCACTCTGTCGTTACAGTAACCCATCTTCCTACATGATAATCCTGACTAACCCCTCCACATCAATCCCATTAGCTACCTGCTCAGGGAGTAGAAGACCCCTTTTAAGATTATTGGTTCCATCCAGTGTTGAAACTTGCTCCTCCAGATCTCTAATGCAAGCTTCCAGAAGGGCAACCCGCTCACATCTGTTGCAGCAGTATCCATCCTGGAGCTGTTGCTCCATTGTTGCATACATGTGGCACACTGTGCACTGCACAAAACCTTCCACCCTGCTAGCACACATTATCCCACTTACAATATGAATATTACTAATAGGAAATATCAGTTGTCACTTACAGGTTAGTAGACTCCTGTTATAATCTCCTGTTTTCAACTCCGGTTTTTTAACTCCACTTTGTCAAAGGTCCAGCAAGCAAAATACAGGCAAGAATAAGCAATCTCAGAGTGAGCTCTACAGAAAGTTATATAGTACCTTTAGCACCTGTGACCAATTAACCCCTCCCCTTACTTAGCAGACTGAAGGAATGCAAGGAAAGGAAAAAAAACATGCTATTTAAAAATTGACAGAAAAAGTGATTTTAAAAAAGTAAAAGCTGCTAGCAAGACCCCAAAGAAGAAAATAAAACAATTGCAAGCACCAGCAATCACCAGCAGTCAAAAGTAAAACTGTTTTTCACTCTCCACTCAAATTTCCCACTCTCTTTAGCTTTCAGCCAGCAAAATGTGCCAGACATTGCCTGGTCTTTCACAGGAATTAATGAGTGTAAAACATTTTTCAATCTCTTTACTAAACTCTTAAACCACAAAGGTCTATATTCAAATTTTCAAGGCTTGTCTGTTGTTGAACTGAAACAAACACATGTGCAGCAAAGTGAATGTTCCCTTTTTTAAAAATAGAAGGGGAAAAATGCTATTTTGGGAGATTGCCACCTATATGACTTTGGGGAAAAACTATGAACATTTGTGAAAGAATGGGTCGCTCTCAGGAGCTCATTGAATTCAAGCGTCTTACCGTGATAGGTTGCCACCTGTGCAATAAGTTCATCCGTGAAATTTCCTTGATACTAAATATTCCACGCTCAACTGTTAGTGGTATTATAAGAAAGTGGAAGCAACTGGGAACAACAGCAACTCAGCCATGAAGTGGTAGGTCATTTAAATGACATAGTGGGGTCTGAGCATGCTGAAGCGCACAGTGCGCAGAAGTCACCAACTGATGCCCGCCCAGCAAAGAGACAGCCCCTCCAGCAAAGAGACCGCCCCATCCACCGCCGCTACAGACCTGTCACAGTGTGCGGGTGGCTGTGGGTGAAGGAGCAGCGGCTGGCCGAGGAGGTGTCCCTGTGTCAGTGGTGTTTCCTGCTTCTCTTCAGGAGCTGTCACTGCCACTCCTCCTGTCGGCCCTGCTTTGGGCATAGCCACACAGCAGGAGGTGAGCGGCAGCCGCGGTCTGTATTAGCACCGACCAGACCGCGGTCGCCACTCACCTCCCGCTGTGTGACCTGGTCATCTTAAACCCGGCAGCCCCTGCCCACCGGGCAAATGCCCGGTATGCTCTATGGCAGGGGTGGCCAACCTGCGGCTCTCCAGCTGCTGCAGGACTACAAGTTCCATCATGCCTCTGCAAGTCAGTAACTTCCCATCTTTGCAATGCCTCATGGGAAATGTAGTTCCACAACAGCTGGAGAGCCACAGGTTAGCCACCCCTGCTCTATGGCCTGTCCGGGACTGCTTCGGACTAGGACTGGGATGCGATCTAAAGTTCGTGTGTGTAAAGGCAGGCGTTCCAATACTTTTGTCAATATAGACTGTGTAGGTGGGGGTGTGTATGTATATATGTGTGTGTGTGTGTGTGTGTGTGTATATACAGTCATGGCCGAAATTGTTGGCACCCTTGATATTTTTCCTGAAAATCAAGTATTTCACACAAAAAAGGTATTGCATTAACACATGTTTTGCTATACACATGTTTATTCCCTTTGTATGTATTGGAACAAATATAAAACAGAGGCAGAAAAGCAAATATGACATAATGTCACACAAAACCCCAAAAATGGGCTGGACAAAAGTATTGGCACCCTTAACTTAATATTTGGTTGCACACCCTTTGGAAAACATAACTGAAATCAGTCGCTTCCTATAACCATCAATAAGCTTCTGACACCTCTCACCCGGAATTTTGGACCACTCTTCCTTTGCAAACAGCTCCAGGTCTCTCTTATTGGAAGGACACCTTTTCCCAACAGCAATTTTAAGATCTCTCCACAGGTGTTCAATGGGATTTAGATCTGGGCTCATTGCTGGCCACTTCAGAACTCTCCAGCGCTTCTTTGCCATCCATTTCTGAGTGCTTTTTGACGTATGTTTGGGGTCATTGTCCTGCTGGAAGACCCAGGATCTTGGACGCAAACCCAGCTTTCTGACACTGGGCCCTACAGTGCGACCCAAAATCCTTTGGTAATCCTCAGATTTCATGATGCCTTGCACACAGTCAAGGCACCCAGTGCCAGAGGCAGCAAAACAACCCCAAAACATCATTGAACCTCCACCATATTTTACCGTAGGTACTGTGTTTTGTTCTTTGTAGGCCTCATTCCGTTTTCGGTAAACAGTAGAATGATGTGCTTTACCGAAAAGCTCTATCTTGGTCTCATCTGTCCACAAGACGTTTTCCCAGAAGGCTTTTGGCTTACTCAAGTACATTTTGGCAAACTGTAGTCTTGCTTTTTTATGTCTCTGTGTCAGCAGTGGGGTCCTCCTGGGTCTCCTGCCATAGCGTTTCATTTCATTTAAATGTCGACGGATAGTTCGCGCTGACACTGATGCTCCCTGAGCCTGCAGGACAGCTTGAATGTCTTTGGAACATGTTTGGGGCTGCTTATCCACCATCCGGACTATTCTGCGTTGCAATCTTTCATCAATTTTCCTCATCCGTCCACGACCAGGGAGATTAGCTACAGTGCCATGGGTTGCAAACTTCTTGATAATGTTGCGCACTGTGGACAAAGGCAAATCTAGTTCTCTGGAGATGGACTTGTAACCTTGAGATTGTTGATATTTTGCCACAATTTTGGTTCTCAGGTCCTCAGACAGTTCTCGTCTCCTCTTTCTGTTGTCCATGCTTAGTGTGGCACAGACAGACACACAATGCAAAGGTTAAGTGAACGTCTCTCCTTTTTATCTGCTTTCAGGTGTGATTTCTATATTGCCCACACCTGTTACTTGCCCCAGGTGAGTTTACAGGAGCATCACATGCTTGTAACATTCTTATTTATCCGCAGTTGTGAAAGGGTGCCAATACTTTTGTCCAGCCCATTTTTGGAGGTTTGTGTGACATTATGTCGAATTTGCTTTCTTTCCTCCCTTTTTTTGTTTTGTCCCAATACACACAAAGGGAATAAACATGTGTATAGCAAAACATGTGTTAATGCAATACGTTTCGTGAGAAATACATGATTTCCTGGAGAAATATCAAGGGTGCCAACAATTTCGGCCATGACTGTATATATATATATATATATAATATAATATAATACAGTAAAGTAAATATTGAACACGTCAATATTTTTCTCGGTAAATCTATTTCTAAAGGTGCTATTGGCATGAAATTATCACCACTTGTCGGCAACAACCCAAGCAATCCATAAATACAAAGAACACAAAACAAATAAGTTCAGAAAGTTATATGTAATAAAATGGCACTTCAGAGAACACATCCCGACTGCTCTAGAGTTCAGTGGTGGTGTAATTTACAACATTGTATACGACGCTTTGCATTGCACTTGGTTATGTAAGGCTTGGATGCAGCTGCTCAGCCATGGAAACCCATTCCATGAAGCTCTCTGTGCACTGTTGTTGTGCTAATCTGAAGGCCACACAAAGTATGAAGGTCTTTAGCTATTGACTCTGCAGACAGTTGGCGACTTCTACGCACTGTGTGCTTCTGCATACGCTTACTCTGCTCTGTCATTTTACATGGCCTACCACTTTGTGGCTGAGTTGCTGTTGTTCCCAGTTGCTTCCACTTTGTTATAATACCACTAACAGTTGACTGTGGAATATTTAGTAGCAAGGAAATTTCACTGGTGGACTTATTGCACAGGTGGCAAACTATCACGGTACCACATTTTAATTCACTGAGTTCCTGAGAGCGACAGTCTTTCACAAATGTTTGTAGAAGCAGTCTGCATGCCTAGGTGCTTGATTTTACACAGCTGTGGCCATGGAGGTGATTGGAACACCTGAATCCAATGATTTGGAGGGGTGTCCCAATACTTTTGGCAATATAGTGTGTGTGTGCGTATATATATATAGGTGTTTGTGTGTATATGTATGTATGTATATATATATATATATATATATATATATATATATATATATATATATAATTTTTTTTTTTTTTTAAATATAATAAATTTGGGCGGCACAGTGGCTTAGTGGTTAGCACTTCTGCTGTGCAGTAATTGGGTCATGGGCAGGGGTGGACTGACAACTCACGGGGCCCCCGGGCAATAGGGGATCATGGGGCCCCTGTGTCCTTGCCCAAACTCAAAAAAGCCTATGAAAAAGGTACCAGGGGCATTTCATGGGGCCCCCTACTGACCCCGGGCCCTCGGGCAGTGCCCGAGTTTCCAAATGGTCAGTCTGCCCCTGGTCATGGGTTCAATTCCCAAACATGTCGCCTCCTGCATGGAGTTTGCATGCTCTCCCTGTGTTCGTGTGAGTTTCCTCTGGGTACTCCGGTTTCCTCCCACACTTCAAAGACATGCTGGTAGGTTAATTGGCTCCTGTCTAAGTTGTCCTAGTTTCATCCCTGGCCACGCAGGATCCCCTGTATTGTACAGGTTGGGGAAAGACCTGGCAACCTACCCTGTAAAATAATTGCTAAGAGAATTCATGGAAATAGTCGCTTATGAGCGATAGTCCATGCAATCGCCAAGGGTCGGATATGACTGAATGGATAGATAGATATAATTTAACAATTACAAATTCCTTTTTAAGGGAAAATGTCATCATTAAAATGCTTTTGTGGCATCTATCCTGCTCAGCATGCTGAGTTTAACAGCGCTGCAGCTTGCTACTTCCATGCTGAGATCTTGAGGACACGATGTTGAGACTCGGCAACATTGAGAATAGAATAATCTAATTCTTAATTGATGTACATGTATGATCAGAATTGGAAGAATGCCCTCATTAGCTGTGACAAGCCCGGACCTCCGCAGTGTATTTAGTTAATTTGGTTTATTGGAGTGGGCGGCAGTTAGGTAACCAGTAGTCTGTAAATAAAGTCTCTAGAGATTTGGAAGAAATGATCAGATTTTAATTGCTTGTTCTAGAAACTGAACTATTTGAAGGTACACTATTAATACCATCTTTTATTATTTGGATGTGTTTTTGAATGCAATCTGCTATACAGTGTTTGTAAAGTAAAATTTTTTTTCTAAATGACAAACCTGTTAGATTTACCTGCTCAGAGCAGTAGAATTGCACAGAGCAGCCATGATCCTCCTGTTTAAGGGTCCCCCCGCTGGTGCTTCTGGCTTCTTTTCTCCTTGGAGTGCCACCATAGGCAGGCGCTTCCTTATGTGGCACACCTGTGGGCTCAATCCCGAGCTACGCTGCCGGCGTTCATAAAAACAGTCAATTCGGCTCAACTCCGTGCTCCTTCATCACAGGATTTGACTGACAGCAACAGGTGCCAATGGCATCCTCTGCCTCAGAAAAGCCTGTGAGAGTGGGAAGAGCTGCTACAGATGACCATAGCGCTGGATGGATTGAGGTAGGTTTAACCACTTCCTGCCTGACCTATTGCAAAATGATGGCTGGGCGAGACTTTTGTCATTCCAGGTGGATGTCATATGACATCCTTCTGGAACACTTGTGGTTGCGATCTGTCACTAGCTGTGTTCACCAGACAAAGCCAATGACCGATAACTGTACCAGCCTGCTGCTGGTACCATGTGATTGCTGTGACCAATCACAACAGATCACATGACATTTGTAAACAATGAACGGGTCCGAGCCATGCTATTCATTGTGTACAATTGTGTTGCTAGCTGTCATTTCTCACAGTGATCACATGGTACAGATAGGGCCAATCATAGATAATCACGCTGAACTAATCTATTTCATTTAGTGAAAATGCTTGCTTAAAGCAGTGAAATTCACTGCTATAAGCAATCAAAATATGTAAAGAAAAAAAAAAAAAATCCTGATGACTCCCAGAGTAATACAGTGTTACTATGGTAACATGATATTACTCTGAGAATATAAACGGAAGAACTTCCTGCGCTAAGAATGGGGCCCTATTCACCAAGCTGCTGACACAAACCTCCTTACCAAAATGAGTGAATAAACATATATATAAAGTGCAGCGCTATCCCTAAACTTACTAAATAAATATAAAGTGCAAACTAACTATTCAAATAATAGCAGTGCTCTGAATAAAAACACAAAGTGCTAGACCTATGTGCAAAATGTGCAATTACAAAAAAATGTGCAATCCGTGTACTGCCAATTAGGAATAAAGTGCGATTGGTGCCAATCACTAACAAAAATCACTGCACACATCTGTTATAAAAAATAAAGTCCATATGGAGAATAAAAGTGTCCAAATCCAACATAAAAAACTCTCAATCTTCATGCATGTGCTCACACGTGTCCACACTGTGTGAATCCAAACAAATAGCTGTAGTGGCCCCTCACCTCCTTGCCAAGACCCCACAGGGTCAGCTCGCTTTAAACCAGGACACCACTCTGATGACTCACCAGGTCCTCTCCCGCCTCTTACACTCTATCATCAGTCTCCTCCTCGGTTCATATATAGACAAAAACTCATATAGTGTAATCCTGTTTATTCTTCAGAAATAGATATATAGAAAAATTGCCCACTCACATTTGATTTCTTCTCATTACACGCCTTCAATACCCCATGCTATGAATCTCCTGCATGGGTATTAGATACAGGGATTTCAAATATGGCCGCCATGCCGGAAATTATGTCACCGCGCTCCCAGAACCCTCCTCGCGTTCCGACGCGTTGCATCACGGTAACACGTGACTTCCTCAGGGTTAACGCCCACCGAGGACTGGATTCTATAAATGCTACTCCTGACCCAATCAAAGATTGGGGGCGGACCCGAGCGGCCATTTTCTCGGAGTGCTCACATATTGCCCATTATTGCGGTGACCTTTTGCACATAGGTCTAGCACTTTGTGTTTTTATTCAGAGCACTGCTATATTTTGGTTAGTTTGCACTTTATATTTATTTAGTAAGTTTAGGGATAGCGCTGCACTTTATATATATATATATATATATATATATATATGATATTACTCTGGTCACAGTGTGTTAAAAAAAGAAAAAAAATTAATAAACTTTTTTTTTCATATTGCCACCAGACAGTGTCCTTGATCGCTGCCACATCATGATGATGCTGTAGTGCACTAGTGACAGTGTGTAGTATAAAAAAAGTGAAACTTTTTAACATTTTCTTAATTTTCCCAAAAATTATGACAGAAAATTACCACTTCAAAACATTTTCCATACCTCTTACTAAATACCATGGACTGTTTATTTTCCAGAAGGGGTAATTTGGGAATATGTGTACTGCCCTGACATTTTTGGGCCTCTAGAAATGGGATAAGACATCAGGATTGATCAATTTTCAGATATATACCATAGTTTGTCGACTCTATAAATTTCCTACAGACTAAGTAATAAACACTGATTTGGGTTATTTTCACCAAAGAAATGTAGCAGAATACATTTTTGACAGCGCGAAAAGCTGAAAATATGTCTGGGCAGGAAGGTGGTGAAAATGCCTGGCATTGAAGTGGTTAACGGGGGTGAGGGGGCGATATTACTGCCAAAACATTTTACACCCTAATGCAGGGAATGCATGAAGGTAAAACATGTTTAGCCGTTATAACCACTATAAGTAATAATAATGTGAAACAAATGGTAAAGTTCTCAAAACAGTATTTCTATTTGATTCATAATTATATGTGTAGTGACCTTCACATGCTGCACTTGCATGCAAGTTAATTAGTAGGACATGCAGCACTATAGTTTGTGACTTATACTCTCTCAATGAATGTCTAAAGACAGCTGAGGTTATTTAAAATGTATTAAAAAGCATTACAAGGATCTACACTTACCCAGATCTATTTATAATCAAGTGCAAAAATTCTTGTTCTGGTTCAGTGACTAGCTAGTGTAACATGTTCTCTTTGTGCTTCATGTGCATGGCACCTGGAGACAGGGCACAGAAGATATGCAGGCTAGATCAGACAGTATATTTAACATCTCACAGGAGTGAGATAGCTCTGTTCACACCATTAAAGTGATCTTGTTAAATCTAAAAAATAAATCCTAAATCCGGGTTTCTGCAATAGAAATATTATGCACCCATCACCAGCAGCCTGTGTGTTCAACCTAATGTTTTCTAGCACTGCAGTCTCAGACAAACTTCAGCATTTGACACTGTGAAGAATATGATTGTAAGCTCCAAGGATCAGGCCCTCCTAACTCTCTTGTATTGAACTGTATTGTTGCTGTATTGTCTCCCATTATATTGTAAAGCGCTGAGCAAACTGTTGGTGCTAAATAAATCCTGTATAATAATAATATGATGCCTGACTGTGTCTCCTGTCCTGTGCTGTGCCATAAAACTTTGACCGTGACATCAATGCTAAGGAACCAGCAAAGTTCAGGGATCCATGGAGTAGGTTTGGCAGTGCATTTTATGGCCTTTGGTGGTAATTGCCCGACTGTAACTTGCTTCATACATTTGTAAACTAGAAAAAGCAGGAAGGCAATAAATGAGCACAAAATTACAGTATCTGGGGTGTTTTGTGTACATACAATATACAGGACACCCCCTCCTCAATGATTTCAGTTACAATAAAGCTACATAATTTGTGTCAGGTTAAGAAATGCATAGCTAGCTGCATATTTAACTAGAATGGCAATCGTATTAACATTATGGACCTAATCACACTTGTTTGATCCTGCGGTAAAAAACATCAATTTTATGACCTGAAAATGCACTCGAAGAGCTGATTTACACATACAGTGCCTTGAAAAAGTATTCATATCCCTTGAAATGTTTGTACATTTTGTCATGTTACAATCAAAAATGTAACTGTATTTTATTGGGATTTTATGTGATAGACCAACACAAAGTGGCACATGATTGTGAAATGGAAGGAAAATGATAAATAGTTTTCAAAATTTTTTTACAAATATTTGAAAAGTGTGGCGTGCATTTGTATTCAGTCCCCTTTACTCTGATACCCCTAACTAAAATCTAGTGGAACCAATTGCCTTCAGAAGTCACCTAATTAGTAAATAGAGTCCACCTGTGTGTAATTTAATCTCAGTATAAATACAGCTGTTCTGTTAAGCCCTCAGAGGTTTGTTAGAGAACATTAGTGAACAAACAGCATCATTAAGGCCAAGGAACACACCAGACAGGTCAGGGATAAAGTTGTGGAGAAGTTTAAAGCAGGGTTAGGTTATATAAAAATATCCCAAGCTTTGAACATCTCACGGAGCACTGTTCAATCCATCATCCGAAAATGGAAAGAGTATGGCACAACTGCAAACCTACCAAGACATGGCCGTTCACCTAAACTGACAGGCTGGGCAAGGAGAACATTAATCAGAGAAGCAGCCAAGAGGCCCATGGTAACTATGGAGAAGCTACAGAGATCCACAGCTCAGGTGGAAGAATCTGTCCACAGGACAACTAATTAGTTGTGCACTCCACAAATCTGGCCTTTATGGAAGAATGGCAAGAAGAAAACCATTGTTGAAAGAAAGCCATAGGAAGTCCTGCTTGCAGTTTGTGAGAAGCCATGTGGGGGGATACAGCAAACATGTGAAAGCAGGTGCTCTGGTCAGAACTTTTTGGCCTAAAAGAAAAACGCTATGTGTGGTGGAAACTGCACATCACCCTGAACACACCATCCCCACCATGAAACATAGTGGTGGCAGCATCATGTTGTGGGGATACTTTTCTTCAGCAGGAACAGAGAAGCTGGTCAGAGTTGATGGGAAGATGGATGGAGTCAAATACAGGCCAATCTTAGAAGAAAACCTGTTGACTTGAGACTGGGGCAGAGGTTTTCCTTCCAGCAGGGCAATGACCCTAAACATACATCCAGAGCTACAATTGAATGGTTGAGATCAGGGATCCTCAAACTACGACCCATGGGCTGGATACGACCTGCCAAAGCCATTCATCTGGCCAGCCGGGAAAATAAAAATCAAAAAAAAAATGGACTGGCAAATAGCTAGGCTACTCACTGGGTCCTCGAGCCGTGAGAACCCAGTGAGTGGCTGCCTGGAAGTCCGATTTCACCTGCTGCAGCCAAAGGAGCAATAGGAGATGAGATTACACCAGGCACCAGGTACAGTGCATTGTGGTGTTCAGTGCATTAGTGTACAGTGCATTGCTGTGTCCAGTGCGTTAGTGTCCAGTGCATTAGTGTACAGTGCATTGTGGTGTCCAGTGCGTTAGTGTCCAGTGCGTTAGTGTACAGTGCATTGTGGTGTCTAGTGCGTTAGTGTACAGTGCATTGTCGTGTCCAGTGCATTAGTGTACAGTGCATTGCTGTGTCCAGTGCGTTAGTGTCCAGTGCATTAGTGTACAGTGCATTGTGGTGTCCAGTGCGTTAGTGTCCAGTGCGTTAGTGTACAGTGCATTGTGGTGTCTAGTGCGTTAGTGTACAGTGCATTGTCGTGTCCAGTGCATTAGTGTACAGTGCATTGTGGTGTCCAGTGCGTTAGTGTGCAGTGCTTTGCGGTGTCCAGTGCATTACAGAGTACAGTGCATGGTGGTGCCAAGTGCGTTAGAGTACAGTGCATGGCAGTATCCAGTGTGTTACAGTGTACGGTGCATTTTAAATATTATATTGTTTTTTCCTGTTTTTGTGCACTACAAATAAGATATGTGCAGTGCTCATAGGAATTTGTTCATATTTTTTTCAAACTATAGTCCAGCCTCCCCAACGGTGTGAAGGGCCCCCTGTTTAAAAAGTTTAAGGACCCCTGGTTTAGATCAAAGCATATTCATGTATTAGAATGTCCCAGTCAAAGTCCAGACCTAAATCCAATTGAGAATCTGTGGCAAGACTGGAAAATTGCTTTTCACAGACACTCTCCATCCAATCTGACAGAGCTTGAGCTATTTTACCAAGAAGAATGGGCAGAAATGCCTCTCTCCAGATGTGCAAAGCTGGTAGAGACATCCCCAAAAAGACTTGCACCTGTAATTGCAGTGAAAGGTGGTTCTACAAAGTATTGACCTGGGGGGCTGAATACAAATGCACGCCACACTTTTCACGTATTTATTTGAAAACCATTTATCATTTTCCTTCCACTTCACAATTCTGTGTCACTTTGTGTTGGTCTATCACAAAAAAATCCCAATAAAATACATTTATGTTTTTGGTTGTAGCATGACAATGTGGAACATTTCAAGGGGTATGAATACTTTTTCAAGGCACTGTATTTGAATTGGATGCATTTTGAATTACATCCAGTCACATGGCGTGAAAGAAAATTGCTTTCTACTGTGCCTGCTTTTCATACTGTATAACTGGTGCATCCGGAGTGCAGATTCAGTGCAAACTGCTAAAGAGTCCTGGCAATTTTCTGAGTAGTGCAGTCCGGCTCAGGTGTGATTTCAGGCCTGTTTACTTCTATAGCAATGCATCTGAATTGCACATGTCATTAATTTGTGAACAGGATAAAATCCTGACCTGATCCTGATGTAAACCAGACCTGATCCTGCCTAAACCTGACCTGAAGTGCTGAACAACTACTTTCTCAAATCGCTGTGAAAACAGAGCTTCAATTTGCACTGCACATGTGTGAATGCACATCAAGTAAAAAAAAAAAAACACATCCTGCGTCACTAGTTCATATCAATGCAGTGCAGTTTAGTCTAGTTTTAAAGGAACCTATAAGGGCCCATTTACATCCACACTTGTATGCTACTTACCACACATGCAACATGTGTGCATATGGGTGAATAGGCCCAAAATTACAAAATGGCTTGTCAAATTTTGTATAATTGATTAATATGTATGGTGTATATTTTTTTCTTAGTTGAGGTTACCTTTAAAAGTGTATCCAAGTCAAAAAGCAAAAAGTTTATATATTGTAGCTTACATATGCTTTTATATGGTGGCTGCAATAGTTTTTGTTTTGAGTTTTTTCCCCCTTGTTGTTTCTCCTGGTGATTTGGCCAGTAAAGCTGGCCATACATTATATCATTTTCTTGAGCAATTTTTCTTTTGTTTTACCAAAACCATATAATATGTGGTAAAACCTACACACTTTCAATCTGTATGCAGTCAGGCAAGCCATTGCACTACAAAGTTGAAGGTAAATCTGAAGGAATTTGAACAAGATAATTGTATAATGTATGGCTACCTTTTTAGTCTGTTTTTTTTCTTTTATAACTTTCTTTAACAGACCAAGCTGTTTAGCAAAATTTGTCTCAAACAGTTGTGAAAAACTATTTTTCAATGCCAGGGAAGCTTACATGGCTTCTCACAAACTGTAAAAATGTTTATCACAAAATGAAAAAAAAACAGTTTCTGTAACTGCTTAAAAAAATGTTAGCTGGAGGTAAGCTTTCATTTATTAGTCACTTAACAAAGTCTAAGTCTGCTACTTCATCTGACATGCTCTGTGCTGCTGTCCTAGGGTTCCTCCATGGAGCGGAGCCACCCTAAATTTAACCATACACTGATCTAAATTCAGCAAGTCCAGCAGGGACCATCTCAATTTCGATCAATGTGTGGGCTCAACAGAAGCCAATCAGCTGCAGCCGCTGATCAGTATATTCTGAGTCCACTGGCTAAAGGACAACTAAGTCTTAAATTCTTGATTTTGGTTTTAGATATGCTTTAAGCGAATAATGACTTGCCCAAACTAAATATACTGCTTATTTAGTTTAGAGGTGCTGTAATAAAGTGTATTAGTTAATTCATTCCATGGTTTCATAGGCCTCCTCCCTGCTGAATGAGGCCCCTACCCCCCTTTCCCAAGCCCCTCTTCTTCTTTAAGCATATGGCCACCCCCTTGTTGATGTCCTCATGTAGTACCAGTCCTGTTGGGCTTTAAATAATACATTTGCTGTGTTTTTCAGTTAATATATGTTTTGACTCCTTTTTGTTTGTAATGTTTGTGTGACTTTTGTTTTGTTTGCTTGTTTGTTCCATATTTTGGCTATATCAATTGGGTCATTGCTTTAGAAGTGATGCAAAGCTCCCTTAACCATATCAAAGTCTCAATTCACAAAGCTTTGCACAAGGGTAAGGATCTTTATTTTCAGTTACATGACTGTAATTTTTAAATCTCATTGAACTAAGCTGAAAACTGTCACTTTTTGGAAATTAAAATTCCATATGTGGTTTTAGCTTTGTGAATTTAGCCTTAAGACTTGTTTGTTTTTTGATTAGCCTACATATGTAATTAGCAAATATGGCTGCTTCTAAAACTGTCAACATAAAAAAGGTTTTTATACAATTTTTAATAAAAGATTACATTAGGCTTATCACTTCCACATATATATCTTATAAAGCCTATAGTCTCCTTTTAAAGGCAGTGCAATGGTTGTGTGTAATAAGGCCCAAAGTTGCTATAAATTATGCACTAAAGCATATGTATGAGTTAGGGATGTGGATAATGAGTTTAAATAGACAATCAATAAGACCAGTGGAGCCAAATGTTTATTTAGTTCTCTTAATTAGTATTCACTTGAGAGTACACCAAGCTGTATGTTTAAAGCTATGTAATCAGCTGAGCAGCATGGCAGATTTAGATATGTAATAAAAGCCTCTGGGAAATTAAGAAGACAAAGCATTAGGAATACAGCAGGCATTAACATACATTAGCATTTTATGATACCTATAGAAATGCTGAATGTTCATGGCTAATCCAGTTAGGGGGCCATATACTTGACATGACATCAGCCATCAGGATTCTGTTAAGCAGCTGGATTGATTTTACAATTAGGATTACATGGGTGGCCATACATTGGAGCAGTCTTTCTCCACCTTTTTACCATAGAGAAACACCTTAAATAATTTTCAGGTCTTGGGTAACCCTTACTAAGACCAATTCATTAAGGGTCAATGGGAAAATGGCCCTTACATTGGTGGTCATTGAGAATAATACAATTTACATTGGTGGTTATGGGAAGAAGAAATGCCCCTTACATTGCTGGATAGTGGGAAGAATGCCCCTTACACTGGTGGTTAGAATGCCACTCTCACAGACAGCTTAAAAGATCAGTGGTGTTATGCTGTTGGCTCTTTCAAGTGGCTTTGGCTCCAGAGCTGTGTAGACATTAGCAAAAGGGGGGAAGGGGGCGGGGTGCCACAGCTAAAGGAACCCCTAGCAACCTTAGGAGGTAGCCTAGAGTTCCACCATGAACCGCGGTTGAGAATGGCTGCATTGAAAAGTAAGATTGCATATATCTGAACTTACAAAGCTGATCATACAATGGGAACATTCCTAATTCACTTGTCATACAATCCCCAACTCAGATTAGGCTGGGTTGTCACATTTTCATAATCTACTGGGCTACCGCTTCCCTAGGTGTAGAAATGTGCACTGCAACAGTTTATTGAATTCTCACTGTAACTTCAACTTTAGTGAATAATATCTGATGTTGGTCTTCAAAGTTCCTTCCCTGCAGCTCATTAAGCCCATGTAATAGGAATAAAGTTGTTTGAGATAATATCCTGTGTATGGGCAATTCTATGAAAATATTAAGTGATGCATACTATATGATTGATGCTTGCGGTATCCAGTACAAATATTACTGAGTGTTAATTTTTAATGCCTCTTTTTAAAAGGATGATATTTTAGGACGCTTTTTAAAATGCACACTGCATGCACAGTAGTCATCTTTGAGGACAGGCAAAACTAATTTTTGCCTGCTAGACTTACCTATCCATCACCCTAATATTTGGGTGTGTTAATAGTGAATGGTCTATATTTTTTAAGAAGTTGACATGAAGGAAAAATTTGATCACCAACAGAACTTTTTATAAACGTACATCATTATGCTCTTGGAAGAAGTGGGAGCACTGTAAGCCCCTCCTGATGCTGACTCCAACATTAGCAATTGGCTAGACAAATCCTACCTTGTCATGGCATGGGCAGGATTTGACTGGTAAGATCAAGAATTCCATACAGGTTGGGTTGGCATTATTACCCGATCTACATGTTGGATAAGCTTGAACTTATGTGTGTACAGATCTTATGACAACATACCCATCTACTGTTCTCTGTGTATCATATTCATCTTATTTCATGTAGGAACAGATAATTTATATATAAAGTGTCCTTTGTTGTGGAAGGGTTGTTAAACATAAAATCCATGAAACATAAAAAGTTCAAAATAATGTAAATGTCCAAGCTTTGAAATTATTTAGGTTCCAGAATCCCACACGGGTAAGCAGTATTAAACCAGTATACTTTTTGATGAGGGCATGAATGCAAGACCGTTCAGATATCCACAAATGCTGTAATCATAGTTTGTGATGGGTTTTCATATATATATTTCTGCAGTTCCATGCTTAAATCTGTTGGCAACACAGTAATATTTTTTTATAGCATCATAAGTTGTATACAGCTTTTTTTCGGCTTTAGGTCACTTGTACAAAATATTAAAGCCAATGTTAAAATGTAGCAGTTTCTAACATATTGTGTATTTTAGATATGCCATGTTCTTGAAATCAATGTATATTGCTACAATAGTCTCCAGTTGTCAACATAAATAATTTCACACAAACACAGTAGCAATCTTCAACTTGCTTTGCTACATTATTACATATTGGTTCTGTAACACTGCATTGTTCACAGCCAAGCAATGTAAGCTGGTCCAAGCTGAGATGCATATCACAATGCAAACTGCTTACATTGCATAAAACAGCATGATGGGTTTAGGTTATCCCTTTTGACTAATGAATGTGGCAAGAGGATAACTAGAAACAGCCATGCTTTAAAGTTAACTTTTCTGCTGGGTAAGCACAATAAATTGGGAATTTTCTTCCTATACCTCACTTTGTCCTGTGTGGTGCTCATGCACATAACTGGCATTGAAGCTGATTTCTTATAATAAAGAAATCGCCTTTAAATCATTTTATGTAGTCATTCAAAATATTTGAAAATGCATTCTTAAATACTGTAATCATGCCTAAAATCTATTGTTATATTAAATTTCAATCTCTCACACACCTGAAATCAGGCTGAGTAGGCATGCCAGCATTGTGAGCCAATGAATTTAAAGACCTGCAGGTTAAAGATACTCATACATAGCAGAGCAGTTCTATATTAAGGCACAAACCAACTGCTTTCAGCTAGAGCGCTATAATAATGTGCTTGAAAGAAGGCGGGCACAACTCCAATGGCAGCCTGTTTTATTGAGAACAATATGAATAGATATGATTTTCAAAACTGGTCATTGATCCACTCCACCTACTTGAGAAAATTTGCTGGTACTATAGACATGAGATTGTCGTCTGATTCAGATGAAAATGGACTAACTGGGTAATGTTCAGCTTTGATTTAAAGTGATTCTAAAGACTTACTTTTTTTTTTTTTTTTAAATAGCAAACATGTCTATACTTACCTGCTGTGTGCAGTGGTTTTTCACAGAGCAGCCCAGATCTTCCTCTTCGCAGGTCCCCCATCAGCGTTCCTGGCCCCTCTTTCCTGCCGGGTGCCTTCACAGCAAGCAGCTTGCTATGGGGGCACCCGAGCATGCGCACTCCCCAGCTGCTGCTCCGTGTCCATTCACACTTGGAGCTACGGCTCGGCCCCAACCCCCCTCTTTTCATTGGCTCATTGGCTATGATTGATAGCAGTGAGAGCCAATGAAGAGCGGGAGTCTCGGGATAGCTGAGACTCCAGTGCACATTGCTGGATCGAGAGGGGGCTTAGGTGAGTGCTGGGGGGGGGGGGGGGAGGATGCTGCACAGAGAGTTTCTCACCATCGTGCATAGAATGCATGAAGGTACAAAACCTTCAGCCTTTACAAGCACTTTCAAAGTGGTTACAAAGTTCAAACATTTTGCATCAAGGAATTACTAAACTGCTTTTACTGCCTTTTGTTGTATACTGTCTCACTTGCCCTTGTGGGTTTTACTATAAGTTGACCCATCAGTCCCCTAAGGGTGCGCTTTAGGGAACAGGAGTGTGAAGAAAGGGTCTCCAAAATACAGTGTTTACTGACATTTTGCTATGCATCATAATAAGGATCTCAGCTTGTTGGGTCTGTTTGCGATTTAAACCATCCCTTCCTTAATGTGAATGGAGGTGGATTAAGGAAACTATGTGCCCTGGAAATTTACTGGATCTTCGATTTAGACAGTCTGTACCCTAGTAGTTTGAATGAAGAATTAGACTTTCGTACCATCATTTGATGTGATCTAAAAAGGTATAATCAATTTCTTTTGCTCCTCTCCTTTAATAATGAATATGCTATGTAGGAGAAATTGATGCTTATACAGGAAAATGCTGTTTTTGTGGAGTGATGATTATGGCATGATCGCCAATTGCTACTTAAACTAGTCAAGGTAGTTCCTAAGAGGCTGACAAAGGGGAGATCCTCTGACACTTTCTACACTACTCGTGACTCCTCATCCAATTGTGATATATTGACAATCAGGCTAAGACTGTGACATAAAATAGGCTTCGGCATTTTAGACTGAGCAGTCCCGAGCCTGGGGGCCCTTCCCTTGGAGCCAAATGGTGGAACACAAGGGCCTAGTTGGAAGTGCGACCTTTGTGACCCAGGTAGTTCCGCAACTGGTGACAGTCATTTTTTGGGGTTTTTTTTTTGTTTACCACTTTATTTTTTATTGTTTTTTACATTTTTAGGAGCCTCACTGGGAGGCTTTCTTGAGATATTGGGGTCTAAACAGACCCTTGACATCTTACTTCTGAGACAGAGAAAGAAGATTGAAGACATACCTCTCAACCTCCATCTCTGCAGCCTCATCTGTACGGAATGAATGGACAGGAATAGCTCTGTACAGAGCTTCATATTCATTCATAAACTGAAGTATAGTAAATACAATTTACTATGCCTCACTTCTCACTTCTCACTATCACTTATCTGTATTGATCAGACAAGGAAGAGGCTGGTAAATGACATATTTACCAGCTTCTTCCCCATTTTCCATCCTGACAGATCCCCTGCAGCAGCCGGCAGGAGAAGGGAGGAAGGAACCCGGAAGTGCTACAGGGGATAGAGGGAGGGACTGAGGGAGTACACAGGAGCATGGGCAGCAGGAGGAGGATAGAAGGGGCGGCATGTAGAGGAACTGATCTATCCATTTCTCTCCTGCAGCCGCTGAATGCCTGCAGGAGGGAGAGGAGGAGAAGCGAGAATTCAGCAGCTGCAGGAGAGAAATGGACAGATTGGTTCCTTCCCGCTGCCCCTCCTGTCTAGGTGGTCCTATCCAGGCCTGGTGACAATCCAAGTCTGCCTGCTTGTCCCTTCAAGTGCTGGTGTTTCTTCCCATTCCACCGGATGTTGTCTTTTAAGCACTGCCCCTTCTGCTAGCCAGGGCAGGAAGCTGTCACAGAGACACTGGCCATTCTTGACTTTGTGTTTTTTGGATTCCATCCTTACATTTGTGAGTGTGCGTTAGGTACAATTTTATAACATTAAAATGGAATTAAACCTAAAACCAAAAATGTAATATATTGCAGTATACCAATCATTAGATTTAGTGGTTGCATTATTTTTTCTTTTTTTTTTTTTTAATACCTTTTTCCCCTCTGTTTTCCGGATCTGGGCAGTAACACATTTTAAAAATAAGGGTTCCTAAATGAAGGCGTAACAGGGACATCTTTGGATGGCAGGATTGTCAGTCTGATGGGGTGGTAATGTTAGATGCAGTAGCAGATTTAGATACACTAACAAATTAAGCCAAGCTCCAGCAACCAATTTTATGTTACAGCAACAGTTTTTTCTTCCCTTTTGGGACACAAGTTTTTCATAAATAAAAGATGACTAGTGTAAACACCACGGTCAGTGCTAAATGATTAGTCTCAACCCACTAACTGCTACATCTGCAGGACAGCTTGTTCTGTTGAAAAGCAGCAGACTTACCATCTAAGTCACCAGGTGAAAATATAGGGGGGAACAAAAGTCTAAAAAAACAATGCAGCCATCACATCTTAGAACTGGTAAACTGCTGTATAATAAATGTTTGCTTATGAATTTAATACTGCTAGGTGTTGGAGGCTTTTGGGCAGGCTTGCAGGAGGGGGAGAGCACAGGGGGCCTAACAAGTGTAGTGATGGTCATTTGTTGTTCATTGACCAAGCTGATGGTTGAAGAGTGGCACAAATAAATGGAGGTCCTAACTGTACTGTCAGACATTGGCTATACTGCTTGGAAGAGTTGTGTGGTTTAAAAGAATGGCTAACCAAATTGAGCATATTTTGTCCACTACAACAGTGTTCTGCATTAACAAATGAAACATATCTCCATTAATGCTCCAAAAGATTTGGTTTGCCATAGTGTGAATTGTATTAATTGTTTCCCTTTCTCACACTACATAGCCTCAGAGCTTAGCCCAATTGGCCTTGGATATTTTGCCCCAATTTCAAAGTGCCTTGATCTCTGACACATTCAGATTGCTAGCATGTTTGAGCTTACAACTTTTAACTCTAAAGTATACCCATACTTTTGGACATTTGTTAGTTGTAAATCTGAGTGCTTTTTTTAGTATTCATACTTAAAGTACCATAATCTGCAAACCTTTGTCCAGTCAGATTTTCTCTGAATGTTTTAATGTATGGATTGGCCAGCTTGGGAATACTTAAAAGTTTTACAAAGACAACTCAACAAGTTACTCACATCAAACACAAACAGAAGAAAGCTGGCCAACTATTCTTGAAAAGATTTGTTTACCAGTCATGGCTGGGTCTTGGTTTTGAGCTGTCCAGTATTTAAAAAATGTGGTTACACGTCTAATTGCTTGGTATGTTTGCTAAATATATGGATTGATTGATTGCAGTTCAAAAGAAAAAGAAGTTGCACAGCAACCACCATGTTCCAGTTTGGTTAGTAATTGATGGGACTTTTCTTTTGGTCAATGTCAAAGAAGATTGTTGGACAGTAATTATGGTGGCAGGTCAAACATGTGCTAGGGGTTCACAGATTAGATGTAAAGCTACTCTTTACAAATAGTGGGCACATACATGGGGTATTGTTAGCTATTGGCTCAGGGGTGTTTCATTTTTCATTTTTTTTATACACCTTCAGCATGAAATTCCTAATAATTCTAATAATTCTCTGTTTGGGCTTTTCTTTTGTATGTAAGTGGAAATTCTGGAAAATGTAGGTATTTAATTAGAATTGTTGTTCAGTATGTCATTATATTCTAAATAAACTGAAAATATGTCTGAACTAAGACACAAGTATAGCATTACATGGCTGACCTCCTGAAAATACTAGTTTACTTTCTACTTCTGATTTCAAGCCTTCTAGTCACTGTCCTGCAGCAAGTTAAGTCAGAAGTCTTGATTTGCATACCGCTTTGAATTGGCGATACACAGTGTAATAAGGTCTTTGAATTGGCAGATCTGCAGTAGAGGCTTACTCATGCCAGCTGGTGGATATGATACTTCCAGTTCGTTTTAGGTTTTGCTTTGAGGACTCCTCTCATTGAATCGGGCAACCAAAGTTCAAATGTTGTGTTGGTTTTTTCCCAGCGCATAGATTGTTGCAGAGAGGTATTGTTTGGAATACCATTGTATTCTTAGAAACGTTAAAGCAGTTGGGCCCTACCATTGCATATATAGTGGGGACAGAAGATCAGAACCCTTAAATTGCTACATGGAAGTTCTAAGCAAAGGTTGACTTTAAGTGGGAAGAGTCTTTCCTCCAACTCCAGCAGTCCTTCTGTCCACATGCACAATGTCCTTTGTATGCCTTATCCACAAACAAAGAAGCAAGTGTAATGCATGGAAAATTCTGCTGTGATACATGTCAGAGTTGAAGTGGTTGTAAACCCTTACATATACCCTGTGAAGTGACTGGCCTCAGGTGGTACACAGAAATGAAACAAATCCTCATACATAGGTGGTTGTTGTTTCTCTGTAGCCCTCTCTTCTTAACAGCCTTCTAAAACATACTGCTCAAAGGCTATTTCTCAGCTCCAGCAGGCAGGGGGAGGGGATCTGATATCACACACTGCACAGCCTAGAGCAGGGAGCTGAGTGTAATCCGAGACATGAGTGGAGGGAATGGACCCACCCCATTCTTCACAGTCTCATAGGGAAATATGCACAGCTGAGACTGAGAGTTGAACATCTTCTGTGTGCTGAAGGGGGGCCCAGTCACCTTCCAGTATTCTGTGATGTCAGCAAGTGAGTGATACAGATAGCAGAGGGAAGACAGAGCAGACAGAAATTGGATGTGATGCTTTGGATTGAGGCAAGTACACACTATAGAAGGATAATGTGGCTTGTTAATTTTTCATTTCAGAGGTTTACAACCACTTTAAGCTGTCCCCTGGGAAACCAGGGGTCAGTTTTGGCATGCAATAAAGGTATGTTATGGAATGTTTGGTGCATTTTATGAAGACCATATTATACTACGTATAGCGACACATTCACTTTAAAGGATAAGTTCACCTTTTAACAAAAAATAATAAATGCACATTTTTTTGCATTTTTCTGTGTTTTTTAAAAATTGTGACAGCTAGTGGGAGGAGAGAAACCCCTGCTAGCTGTCACAACGGGGGATTGGTAGGGGGGGGGGGGGGTGCTGGGGGACAGTCTTTTCATAACGTCTTACACCTTGAATATGGGTGTAATGTTACAAAAGGTGAACTTATCCTTTAACTTTAAACAACTTAATGACATCTCCAAAAATGCAGAATTGCTGAAACATTTCACTTCAGTTCTGTTACAGAACTGCCAAATACAAGTCCAGTACTATAATACATCACATTACATTCTTTTTCATTGTGTCATTCACAAGACAAGTAGAATTTTATATATTCTTGTTATAAGTTAATTATATGTCAGGATTTCTTTACCTGCCTTTATTTGCTTCCGTATTTGATTTGGCAGCAGCAACATAAAATGCATTGACTGGTTTTATGAATAAATTAAGACAGAGTGTTGGCTGTCAATGATAATAGCCCATTTTTATATAAGCTTCATGTTGTGCAATTTCTAGCTTTCTGTTTTTATTGGCCCACAAAGCTGAGAATTAATTTAATACTGTGAATCTTTTGACATAGTAAAGTGCACTAGTATTTGTCTAAATTAATCAGAGTTAAAGTGGTTTGATCATGCTTCACAATGTTTAGTTCAAGTAGGCTGTGGCAGTGTTGTGATCTGTCATGATGTTAAAAGGATATTATGTCCCCCAAGATTCTCAACAGGGCAGGTTGAGGGGCAACAAGGTGCTTGCTTAATTTGGAGGAAATTGTGTTTTTGTTTCCTCAGTGCTTGGTAAAACTCTGTTTGGGATCTGGAGATTTTGTAGTGATCTGGGAGGGAGGAAATCTCCAAACCTGGGACCAGGTTTTAGAACAGCCAACACACTGGTTTACTACCACTTTAAATCCTTTTAAGGATTAGCAGTGATGTATATTGATTACAATAAATAAATAATAATACATTACAGATTTTGATGGACATAGCAGCCATGATTTTTTTTTTCTTGAAAATGCTAGCTGCATGGCTATCACTGACCTCAGTGCTGTGAGTCTCTACCAACTTGGAACCAGCATGCAGCTAGTGAGGGCACAGGAAAGTCAGGACACCTTATCTGCATGCTTTATCTGGGTCAGTGACTTAGGAAATACTGATGATTTTGGACCAACATAACAGCCAATCAAATGGCGATTTTAAAACGGGAATTTAGTCATGGCATCCAATGTATTTTATAAGCACTGGTATTCAATGTATAGGTGATTTATTACAAATGTTACAAGATGTGCAGCATATGGTATGCTGGAGCTCCCTCTGGTGGATAAATATAAACTTTCTAACTGCTTGCTAGTTACAGTATATAATCTTGCAAAAGGAAAAGAAAATCCAAAGTAAGCATGACTGTCTAGCTATAAACTAGATCAGCTAGGATTTTGGTAAATTTGGCAAAGCAAGTTTTTTTTGTCTGAATTTAAAGGACATGTCTTTATTTTTACCCTATTAAGCTAATTAATTGATATTTTTTAACATAATCTCTGCTTAATGACAAGACATTGTTGAAGTTTAGCAATAGCAATGTAAGATTTCAATTATGGATCATCATTGGCCAATTTTATGGTGACTTTTCTGTAAACACAAATCCTAATGGTCATAATGCCCCCCTCTTGCTTGAAAAAAAATTAATAATATACAAGAACATGGAAATTCCTCTTTATCCTGATGTGTTGTATCTGATGTAGTACTAGGTCCACCCATAATATAGAGATATCAGTCTTCTTAATAGCGGAAGGTTGAAATGCCAATATATACTATACACCTGTCCAAATGTTGTGTAGGCAGTTAATTATGCCTGCTATCCTTATAGCAGCTGGAATATGGCAAGAAAACCTCAAGTGGGCTTTAAAATGGCTTTCTGCTTCCATTGTATAAACTAAAACCTAAGCTGTCTCAGGAGTCTTAAAAAGCAGCAGGGCCTTACTTGCTTCAACTCCCTCTGCTCCAGTGACTGATATTCGCTCCAGTGGCTCGAAGTTGCTGCCTCTCTTCAGTTCTTTCCAGGTATATATGAAACAAACATAACCTTTGCCAAGATTAGAATAAATTGCTGAGCTGTGGTATATCACACTCACTTCTAGAAGAACTTGGTGCAAATGAATGAGATCAGGAGCAAGGGTTCCACTTACACAAGTAATTTAGAAGCAAGTCTACTGTTACAGCAGAGTAGCCACAGAAGAAAAAACACGTTTAAAAGCCACATGTAAAGTGTATCTTTTGGTCAAAATACAAAATCATATATTTACTGCCACATGTATGTCAGTTATTTCTTGCCTACACCTATTAATGTGAACAATTTTGAAGTTTGTAAACTTACTTTATGAAGAATCTCACATACTCACTTTGAAACATGTAGCTAGGTACTTGGTTTAGAATGGAGAGTGAGAGAAACACTGGCTGCAACTGCTCTCTGTAGCTGCTGCCCTGTGGTGCTGAACTGGTTAACAGTCATATCAGCAAGAGGAGGTAGCTGCTGAGCAGGAAGACTTTAATAGACTGAGTCAGGCAGCACTGCTCTGTGGGAACGGTAGTCCAGAGGAGAGGGACCTAACTGGAATCAGTTTTAAACTTCATGTCTAAGAGGGAGATTGCCAGGAGGAGGTGAAAGAGCTGCTTTTTTATGCTGTACAGGACACTGCTTCCTCTTGCCATGAGGGAGCCCAGAGAGTGCACATTGCTGTCCAATGTGCATCAGCACAGCTGCATAACAGCGGTTGGAGCAGGATCTGGAGTGCTGAGTCCAGGTGTGCTGACAGCCAGGGTCATATGGGAGCAGAGCAGAAAGTCTAATCACTGTGTATGACTGGATGGTGAGCTGAAATATCACTGGGACTGGTGAGCTGCTGCTGTGGGGATTTACTATCTGCTTCTAGAGAGACTGAGCCCTTTAAAAACTGACCATACAGCCATATTATAGTCTGCTGCCTCATATGCACCAGCAGTACAGCTGGGCCCCAATGCTAGCCGGCTGAGGAGTTAGGAATAAAGACAGTCCCTTTACAACTGCTACACAGAGACCTTCACTTATTGTTTATGCTAAGAGGTACCTCTCAGGAGATATTGCACAATATCCTAATCTATCTCATAGAGTGCACGCTAGAATACTTATAGTATTATTCACATTCTAGTTAATGTCAAACTGGCGGCACTCCAGCTGTTGCCAAATTACAAGCCCCATGATGCATTGCAAGACTGACAATTACAATCATGACTCCAAAAGGCAGAGGCATGATGGGACTTGTAGTTTCGCAACAGCTGGAGGGCCACCAGTTTGACACCCCTGAGTTAATGCTTCTATGCACAGTATATTGCTGACGTTGTTGATTCATGAGTTACTCCAGTCTAGAGGTACAGAACTCTATTCTAAGTTACCATGTCATAGTGGTTATACTGTCTAGCAGACTGTGTCTGAATCTACCTTCTGTGTGTTTGTTTGTTTAAACCACCATTCATTCTAACCTGTACCAATACATTGAGTTTATTTACTATGACATGATCTTGTGTCTATTTCCTGGTGCTAATTCACAGGTGTGTAAAAGGTATTATATTTGTGCTTTTCGAAGTGCTTGCAGTATCTTTCAATCAGCTAGGTGTATCAGAGGGGCTGAGGTGGTTCTTGGAGTCGAGGCGCAAAGCAGAGAACCTAAAATACCAAGCAGTATTGCACACGTATTCACTATGCCGCTTGAGTAGACACTCCTGTGTCACACAGTTCAGAGCCTGCCTTCTGAACTATAGAATTGCCTTGAAGAGGAGTTTCAGTAGGCAAAGTCAGTACAGGAATCACTACTTTCAAGCAGCAATGTACCATGAGATATGTAGTCCTTAGAAGTAGAAAAAAACAGCAGAGGAGTAGCTGCAAGAAATGTAGGGATTCTAGGAAGTTGTGGAAATAGATGGCCAGGAGATAGACAGCAAATGAAAGAAGGTTTTTCAAGTAAGCTTTTTTTGGATGATCAAAAATATCTATTGTTTGTATTGCTGTTACAATGCTGCTGATAAAAAATGAAAGTGACCATTGAACTCTTTAATAAGTCAAAACATTTTAGCATAATGGGAGGCCCATCTGAAAGTTAATTTTCCTAAAATGCTTTTGATACATGTAGAAAACTCTATTTTTGTGCAGTGTCTGTTCACCTAGGTATTGTTTGATAGAATGATCTAAACTCTACAGAACGAAGCAAAAACAATTCCTAATGGCAAAGTTCTGTAGATCCCCAGATATGACTCATGGCTCCCAATTGGCCCTATTTTGGAGGACCAGTTACTATATTTGGAAACAAATCTTTAGTTTCCTCATTCTTTCTCAAATGTTCCACTTTTAGCTCTGGTGTAGGGTTCTGTACAAATGTACTATTTACCTGCCAGATGTTTTTTTGTTCTAAACTGTCATCCATCCTTCAGATTATTGTATTATTATACTCAGATCTACAGTACTGTGCAAACGTTTTAGGCATGTGGGAAAACAGTTAAGAAATCTTTCAGAAAATGTTAATAGTTTATTTTACCAAATCAGATCAATATTTGGTGTGACCCTTTACCTTCAAAACAGCATAAATTCTTCTAGGTGCAGTTGTACACAGGTTTTGAAGGAACTCAGCAGGTAGGTTGTTCCAAACATCTTCTAGAAGAAAGTACAGATCTCCTGTGGATGTAGACTGCATCCAATCCTTCTGTCTCTTCATGTAAACCCAGACAGGGTTGATGATGTTGATATCAGGGCTCTGTGGAACCAAAGCAGCATTTTCAGGACTCCTTGTTCTTTTTCACTTGAAATATAGTTCTTAATTACATTGGGGTCATTGTCCTGCTGCAGAATAAATTTTGGGGCCAATCACATGCCTCCCTGATGGTATGGCATGACAGATAGGTATCTATTTGTATTTATTTTTCACACCAGCCCTAAACTTTTGAACAGTACTGTGTAAGACAAAAGTAACTGAAAAAAATCCATTGGGTTTACGTGATCATTTTTGGCATTCCGTTTGTCATTGTCCATCATGATGTGTGTCCATTGCTTAAATATTCTGTGACTATAGGTACCCCACTTTCCCATCTCAGAATTTTAGGAGGTATATATGACCTTATGCTATTTTTGTTTCAGTATCTGAAGCTGGGAAATTTGTTAATAAATTAACTGATATTCTAAACCAGCTAGCCAGAACAATGAGCACCAGGCATTAAAATTAAAACTCATCTCTGGGCAAAACAAAGTCCCACTGCATCCTTTTACTGCCAGGTCTGTGTGGCCTATGAATCCACAGCACTACTTCTAGCTGGCCAGATTCGTACACCGTACAGACCTGCATTCCTCATCTGTAAGCTTATGGGGCCTTGTGGAGCCTAAAAAAAATTGATAGCACCTTCTTTTTATTCTACTGGTCATGTGCTTTCAGAAAATATATTGTATGGGGGTCTTTTACAAACTCTGAAAGCTGTAAGTGAAAAATGAAAACCTCCAGATTTTAGAGAAACTTCTGTGTACGTTCAATTTTCACTAATTTGCAAAAAGACACAATTTAAAATTTGACAACTATTTATTTTATTAACTCAATACAGTTAAGCTTTTATATTAGGTATTTAGCAGGAATTTTGTAAAATTTGCTGTGTTGGCATTTGCTAATAATGGTTTTAGTGTATTTTTAGCAAAAATATTGTTTTGATAAACATTTGCACAAATATTGCAGGCCTTAAAAACCAGTAGCACCTACTTTTTATTCTACTGGTCATGTACTTTCATAAAACATATGGTTAGGGGGTCTTTTACAAACTCTGAAAGCTGTAAGGGAATAATTAAAAAAACAATGGAAACATTGCAAAAATGGTCTGGCCACCTGAGTTTAAAAGTGGAGTACACGACCTGGCAGCAAAAGGGTTAAAGCTGCACTCTGTACAAAACAATTTATATTTAAATATATTCTTCAATAACCAAAAAGGATATAAATAGACTTTGTGTGCAGAAAATGCCTTTACAAACCCAGATATTACCTTGAAAATGTAGCAGTAACATCCTCATTGTGCTCTACATAGTCTGCGCAGACCAGACAAGCCACCCTGAGCAAGGAGAGAGTAAGGACAGCAGATATCGGTCTTTATTACAGGAAGCTCCTGCAAAGAGGTAGTTTCAAACAGGATTACTACACAGACCTGGAAGAAATTACAGAAATCACACCAAGATTCAAGTATAAATACACATGGCTTACTTATTTAGAGTTAAGTTTTAACACTTCATATCAGTAATCCTCCTATCAGCAATACCAAAACACACTGGTTTTAGCAAAAAGGGTAATACAGTCTCCTACTAGAAGGAACATTCTGGGTATACTACCTTATTAAAGTTAAACTCTGGGCAAATAAAAAATACACAGCTCTAAATCCATCTATACATTAAATGTTACTTTTTTACTAAGTACTGTAGGTACCTGAATTTAACTCTGTATCAGCCCCTGTATGTCAGAGCTCAGATTGGAAGGGTAAGAAGGCAGCAAAAGAACCCTAATTAGATGAGTTGCAGTGCTCATGGTATAAACATTAACATGCTAAGTGTAGGAGAGAGCAGAGTGACAGAGAGAGAGGAGTTCATCCATCTGCTGCTTCTTGTTTTACTGTGACAAGCTGAGGAGGGACAAGACCTGTATATGTTACTAAATTCCTCCAGAAAGGGCTGTGCTGTGTGACAGAGCTGTGTAGATCTGTGCCAGGGCAGAATTCTTTGGCAAGGTAAACCGATCAATTATATGTATTTTGTATGTGTTATTAGAAATATGCCTGGTATTCAGCTTTAAAGCGTGAGGACACGTCTAATTTCAATAAGGCAGGCCCTAGTCTAGTTGACCTGCAGTGTGACAAGAGAATCAACTGTGGACAGAGCCAGCAAATGACATGAACATGTATGGATGCCACTATGTGCATATAAAGGTTCAAATTTATACACAGAAAGAAACTGCTGCTTATTTACTGGGATACTATTGATATGATAACCATGGGAACATTGGCTACCTTTTTCACATAAGTGGGGTTCTCTCTTTAGGCTTTGACCTGCATTTTGTGTTATTTATATTAAGGCTACTTTGAACTGTTTGTGTAACGGACCGCCTGACAGTACCTCTATCAGTCCCCTGATAGAGCCTTCCCAGAGTGCGGAGTCTAAGTACCGGAGCACTTATTCACTAGGGCCCCTGATGGTGGGGATGGACTTGGAGCGCTCCGGGACCAGGTCGCAGCTGCTAGGTATCTCTACCAGAGGTAGAAAAGTCTGCCAAGGTCTCCAGCGGGTTAAGAGTCTGATGTGAGGGAGCCCAGGGATCCCTGAGGGATGGAAGGACGGATGAGCAAAGTCAGAGTCAAACAAGCCGGGTCGGTAATTAGCGGGTCGGTGAGGTACAAGACGATAGGCAAAGGATAGTCGGGTCACACGCAGGGTCCATACCAAAAGATCAGATCTATAAGAGAACATCCAGGAGCAGAGTCAGGCAAGCCAAGGGGTCAGGACAGGAGAAGGCAATAAGGTCAGACAATCCAGATCAGAGTATTCACTACACAGGCAACAGCATACAAAAGACCATTCGGCAACAAGTGTCTGTGCAGGGCTGGTTTAAGTAGCCCGCCCTGCACCTGACAGGCGCCGCCTAGGTCCCAGTGCCTGCCTAGTACTGTCAAGACGACGGGTGCGCCTGGGTCCTAGTGCCCTGCTACCTGCACGTCTTGACAGATGCCTACACATGTGTAGACCCATGCGTCGCGATGGTCCCTGACAGTTTGGCATATACTTTGCCTATTTAGATCAGATGCTGCATTTTTAAAGCTTCTTGTTGCCTCCCTACTTGTCCTGTGGATTTTAAGACATAAAATTAATCCTCTGTTGAGTGTGGGACTTCAGTGTATATACAGTATATGTCTGAGCATAATGGTGGATGCAATAGCTTGCTGACCTCCAGCAATTTTAGATAGCAAGGTCAGATTGCTTCTATCACCACATTATTAGGACATCTCCTTGTAATCAACATCTCTGATCATCTCTGCACTTGCCTGGTAGACGTGATGGCGGTGATTTCCAGCACCTCCGCACGTTCCTTAAGATTATACTGTACATCTCATCCTCATTCGTGAAGAAGAGGAACTTTATTCCAGAAAACATGGGTTGGAAGGACAATCCAACACCCAGTGTCATATTGCTATAGTGCATACATTGTTTACCATTGCCGTTAGGTTTTTTTTACTGCTAATAATACAAACACTAGGGTGTGATATGCCTTCTGGATGAGTTCTATGCAATATTTCAGCATCTGTATTTTGAATCACTTTTGAACATTTGTATATTAAAAGGGAAGTAAGGGTTTTGAACAAAAAAAATAAACATACATACTCACCTAGGTCAAAATCAAAGTCCCCGTGCTTAAACCAGGTAAATCCGATGTAAGTGAAGTGCTGCAGCTAGGGCTCCCGTATGCTCACCATATAATCTGAATGCAAAAGCCGGAACTCATCCAGGGGCTGTAAAATCTTTATTAATGAAGATGATTAAGGCTGTGCCTAGCTGAAATGCTTCGGGTGTTTTAATCACAGCTATTTAATAAAGAGGAATTTACAGTCCCTGGATGAGTACTGGCTTTTGCATTCACACTCACCTAGGTAGATGCAGCATTGTTCTGATACTGCATCTGTACCCGTCACCTCTAAGACTGAGAACTGCACAATCAAAGACCACCAATCACTCAGTTCTTCAGTGAGCAAAGAGCCAATGACTCTCTGCTCTACCCCTCCAGCGCTTACTGGAGCACCAGAATGTGGAGGAGCAGGAGCGGCTGGCTCAGGCTCTGTGGTGCTCTGAGAGGCTAAGCCAGCTACCACTCAGGCATCTGCTTAAATCCCAACATTGAAGTTGGGATCCCTCTAGTGTCTGGACCAGCTGAGTGATGTCAGCTAGCAGAGGGCTAAAGCAGAACAAAGTGCACACCACAGGAGAAGTTGGGCCAAAAGAGCTTTGGCCGTACTTCTCCTTTATACAGTATAAAACATCTGATTTTATTAATGTTGAGGTTCCATAAAAGTCCACTTGCTGAACACCAAATTTGTGACTTAAAGTGTATCTCCCTCCTTTTTGTTAATTTTTTTTAATGAGTATGGAAGGTTAGACACTTTGTCTGTTTTTTCTTTTTTTGTGGTCTGTCACTCCATTGAGGAGATTCACCCTCTGTCTGTCCTGCTGACCATTTCAAGTGAGGGAAAATCCAAAATGTTAGGGTTGCCCCCAGAACTAGAGGTAAGGGGAGATTTTCCAATGTGATTACCTGTTCTGTGGACAACTGTCAAGAGGGAAATTTTCTTCACTTTGGGAGATTTTCTCTAGCTTGTTGTGTCTCTGGGACAGTGAAGGAAAATTTCTCCAATGGTACACATGCAGCAAACAATAAATTGAAAGGGCTTTAAACCTTTCCCTACTCTAACATTAAAGTGCATGTGTAATTTTACATTTTGGATAAAGTCAGAATCAGCCAGTCAGCACCTTGAGGAGGTCAATAATAATATCCAAAGTATTGCTCATATGACACGTTTTCTTCAAGCTTTGCTACCTTCTGAGAACAAATCATGGATTGCAGTGATTCTGCACTGTTTTCATTTGAGCTCTTTATGAGAAATACTCCCTGTGTTCTTTACTGTACAGTATATGTCATTCAAATCTTATTGTCTGCAAGACTGGAGACAGTGATGGGGATGGTTATCTTCAGTACATCAATTTAATGTTTTTCAGTGGCCTATTGTAAACCCTTTTTCCACTTGTATATGGCTTTCACACAATATCCTTCATCCTGCGGTTGCTGTTTTTAATTTTCATAAAGTTTAAATGGTTTTACTATTAGAAAGTCCCTGCCAGCAACCTTTCATTCCTTATAATCGGGAACAGTGTCATTATGTAGGGGAGGAGGACTGAAGTGCAGACTGCAGTGAATAATGTAATCGAGTAATGACGTTGCTTGTGCCACCAGTAGTACCTGGCTAATAGCATTTCATGCTGTTGCTCTGTATTCAAGCAGTACATTTATATTCATGGACATAATACCCAGAAGAAATATTAATCCTTAAGTCCCAAAAGAATCAACATAAGATGAATAGCCTCATTCCATTAGGTTTCAGTCTTGTGTAGCTCACAGATCTGAGCCTGTTCCCAAATAAAAGTATTTGTAATGCAAGAGGAATTAGGACATTAAATGAAATATATAGGCTGCCACTGCTAACCTTTTCCTCTGAAAATGCTAGTTGTCTGGCTTTATGATCAATAACTGCAAGGTGTTCTGAATCATCTGCCCTGCTCAGAATAGGAGTTCTCATTTCAGTTGATGTGTGTGTAGAGATGTGCTGGTTGCTTTAAATCTTAAACAGCAGTTGCAAAGCATTTTTTTTTTCTTTTCTCTCTTTGTGAGTGACAGACAGGAAAAGCAGGACTGTACTCTAATTGGTTGTTGCTACAGCTTCGAAGGATCCACCCATAGCAGCACTGTTGCAGCTGACCGTATGATTGGCTGTGGAGGAAAGGACAGAGGAAAAAGGAAGAAGAAGCACATGTGGGGAGGCAGACATTTTCAGGGGACCGCATGGAGCAAGGGCTCCTGGTGTAAAGTCACAGAGTCTCACTCTCTGTGCTGCTAGAGCCCATGGGCTGGGAGTGTGTAGCAGAGGAATTGTTGCAGGAGGACAGTGTGCAAATCAAGGATTGTCCTGCCTGACACTCAGGATTACAGCCACTCAAGTGCATGTGTCTCTCAAAGTCTGGAGCTGCTGAAAGAGAGAGGATTTCTACTGCTGTCTAATGCTGTTTAGAGGATAATCCAGGAACAGTGAGTATTCTGTGATGAAAGGGGATTTTGATATTGCTGCACTTGCTGTTCATCTCTGGAGAATGGTCATGAGAAAGCCTGCTCTCTAATTCTCAGAGTGACATAGATCTTGGAAAGCCCAAGCTGCTCACAATTAGCTATTCCTGCTGCTGATTGATGAGAGAACTCTGTCACTGTATATTACTGGTTTGTCTCCTCAAAACGTGCTGTGGCTGAAGAGTGTGTTTTAGTTCCAAGTCCCCACAGAAGCTTGCTGCTCTAAATATACTGAGCAAGTGTCAGTATATCAGGATTTCACCTGTATGGTAAAGATTTTGTTGAAGTGTTGTTTTTCCTATTGCAATGTTCACTGGAAGATTCTGCTTAAAGGAGACTGTGCTATCCTGCTACCCCTGGATTACAAATACTCTCCCATTCAGAGAGTGAGCGCTCTTCCATTGATTAAAGGGCCCCAACGTTGAGAGACTAAGTTTCATCCCACTGGCCAGTGGTTAGGTTGGACATTTCTGCTTTAGATAGTACTGCTATAACAAATGTCAACAAACTGCTAAATCTCATTAACAGTTATTGTTTTATGTGTCAATGTCACTCTCATATGCCACCCTAGTCAGTGTGATACTAGTCAGTTTTTGGAGTCTTTGGTGAGTGAATTGTGACTTCTTACTGTGTTATGCAAAGTGGTAGCTGTGTTTTATGTGCATTACCTGTGTTAAATCAGCTAGTTCTTTTTCAGGGTTTGTCTTCTTCAATAAAACCCATAAAAAATATTCTCAGAGTGTCGAAGTGTTCTGGGTATAATCGGAGGTGTCACCAGATTCAGGTGACACCGGTGACACCGCTCCGAGTCACCCCTGGTCTTCATTGCCTACGCACCTATGGGCACCATCCATTTGTTCCACCCCCTACTCACCTCCTAGTACTGAAAACAGAACCATGTATCATTTTGTGGTGCAAAGTAATTTGTATGGAATTTGCTAATGATAACAAGAAAAGCAGTAAAATAGATGCCCTGCACCCAGCAACAATAACTTCCCCCCCCCCCCAGCAACAATAGACCTTCCTAGCAACAACAGATCCCCTACAATAACATATCCCTGCAACAAAATACCCCTCCCCCCAGCAACAATAGATCCACTACAGGAACAATTAAAGCCCATCTGTAACAACATACCTCCTAGCAGCCAGCATTAATAGACCCTCCAGCAGTCAGCAACAGCAGCACCAATAGGCCCATTCCTTGAGTAGATCTCTTCCAGCTACAATTGACCCCCCCCCTGCAACACAAGACCTTTCCCTCAACAATAGAGATCTCCCAGTGACAAAAAATCCCCCAGCAGCCAGCATCAATGGACCATTCAGCATAATCCCTTGCCATTGCATACATTCAGTGCATACATTTGTGCTCCCCTAAATAGCTGACTTTGAATTTGCTAAATTACTTTGATTCCAAACAGAGGCACCTTCTGGAGCTAGTAGATGCTTTTCTAATTCAAAATGACCAAATCGGCAATTCGTCAAATAGCCATAACTTCCCTTGTGATCATTTTAGATTCAGTTGGATCGAATATTAAGGCCAGGGTGGAAAATTGTTAACCATTTAGCATCAGTCAGCAGTAATAAGATGCTTTGGTAACTAATTCAATGAATTTTTAATAGATCAAATTATGAGATTGCATTGTGGAAATTGAGATGTGATTAATAGTTTATGATCATATCCTCCCAACTATCTGTGCAAAAAATCCACTTCCCTGTGTGTGGTATATTGAGCAGTTAGGTTGTTGACTATAGATAAAGTATTCCTATGGGAAAAGAACGATCATTTATCAAAGTGTTTTTAACCATCATTACACTTTCATCTTTTATAAAATATGGCAAAGAGCATTCTATAAAGGTGTGCATTGTATAAAGGTCTGTAGGAGCATCATCTGCATGGAGCTGGTATACTCTCCCCAACACTGGATTCCTGATGTTCTGCTGTCATCTGAAACATATTGGTGGTTGGTTAATCTGCTTCCACCAAAATTCCTGTGTGTGCGACTGTGAAAAGTATATTAGACTGTAAGTAGGGCCGGTGCTAGACTATTTTGCACCCTAGGCAAGACCAGCTACTTGCGCCCCCCACCCCCCAAAAAAATAAAATACATTTTTTTAAAAGCAGTAGAAAATATTAAATCAACAAGACATGAACCTGCTAAAGTTCTTTTAATTTGCAAAAATAAGTGCCATAAGATGCCACCAGCAATATTAAAGACAAAATTAGTGTCATGGACGGACTGTATCTGTGGCTGACAGTGGCAGGGTGACAATTGTGGTGAGTGGAGGATGATGGATCCACACTTTGACAGATCCCAGGCTGGAATTCCCCAGGCAATGGGGGGGGGGGGGAGATAAAACGCTGTGACAGCAGGCAGCACACACACCACCTGAACTGAGCGATCCCACACAGTGGCAGATCAGCAGGCACTAGGAGAGCAGGCTGGGGAATCGTGATGATGTCATCACTCACTGTCACATTGCACATGTTATGGATGGCCGGGCGGGTCACAGACATCAGACAGACATTACCTTCCTCCGCAGCTTCCCGTCTTCTGATGAATGGGAAGAGAAGTGCTGGAACTCCACAGTTATCAGCAGAAGCCAGCCAGTTTACAGTAAAGGACAGAGTCTGAGAGGAACACTAGAAGGAGCTGCACAGCAGCTGCTACACTGGCCCCAGACACCCAGCATCTTCTTCTGACCTTTCTCCCCCCCCCTCCCTCCCCTGCTTCCCCTCTCCTCAGCTGAAGGATCATTCATGATGTGGCGGTGTTCCACAAAGGGAGAGTGCCGGCCTGTGCTGTGTCCAGGTGCCCCTATGATGCAGTGCGCCCTAGGCGGTGACCTAGTGGAAGCATCGTCCCTGACTAAGTTCCTTTGGGAGTTAGAGGCTGATGTTAAAAGCCTTGTGTACTTTGTACAGGAAATGTACATTTTTGTGCTCTATATAAGCCTTATAACTGCCAGAACTCATTTTATTGTTACTGGGACTGTTCTGATGACAGGTGAAGCCGAGTTTTGACCTTTTTTACTGTTTTGTTTAATTAGGTTTGTTAGGATAAACTGCAAAAGTGAATAGCAAATGTTTTGAGTATTACTTGAGGAAATAATCCAAGAGAAAATCTTTCAGCAGCCAAATGTTGGGTTGCAGCAGCCTCTTGTGGGCACTTGCTGAAACTAGTTTTGTTTCTTGGTTTAATGGCTATATTAAGGTATTTATAGATTACAGCCGTATTATACAGCGGGTGTCTTTGATGTTGCATGGAAATTCTGCTATGTAATATATGTACAGCTTCAAACTGCACAAAGCTGAGTCAGGCATTTATGGCACTGCTGACAGCGGTACAAAATCTACATTTCCATGTAGAAAATATAGGTTTAATGTTGCTGTTCATTGGGAAACTGGTTATGTTTATGAGAATGTTTATAAGAATCACCAGTGTGTTTAGAGTGGGCTTACCAAGCCTGTCGATTAACCTGGAATACCCTCGAATTGAGTGCACCTAGTGCTACCCCTGAAGGTTGTTATTGGACATGTAAAACTTACAGCCCTTACAAGACAGGCTAAGGGCCGGTTCACACATGAATTGCACAGGAACGTGATTCACATGCAAGCTGGGTGCAGTGCGATTTCAACCTGAATTTTTGACTTTTTGCTATAAAACAAATCCCATTAAAAAAATTAAAAAAACGAATTTTGTCATAAATTTAGGCCAAAATGTATTCTACATGTCTTTGCTAAAAAAATAAATAAATCCCAATGCACGTAATTTAAATGGCTTACGTGAAAGTTATAGTGTTTACAAATGGCGTTATAGATACTAGAACTTTTTTTTTTATACTAGTAATGGCGGCGATCAGCAACTTATAGCGGGACTGCGGCAGGCATTCTGACACTGGCGGGGGACTTACTGACTGCCACTGACATCCCAATGACACGAATACAGTGATCAGTGCTAATAAAAAGCACTGACACTGTACTAATGACACTGGGAAGCAAGAGGTTAACATCTGGGGCGATCATAGGGTTAACTGTGTGCTGTTTTACTGTGTGTGCTGTGTGTGTTTTACTGGGAAACGTACTGCAGCGTATCTCTGGCCAGGACCCAGTGATCGACATCTGTAGCCGTCAGTGGCTGTGTGTTTGCCCCCTACCCGGAAATGCAAAATCATATGTATGTGATTTTTGCGCAACCCTGCCGCCCTGTAGCAGTAGTTCTGCTATGGGGCGGTCAGGAAGCGGATAATGATTTTAAAGATACAGTTGATATTTTGAGTGGTTTTATAAGAAGAAACAAAGTTTTGGGGCTATCTAATATGCTAAAGGCCTTACTCCACTTTTTAAAAAAAAAATCTGACTACTTCAAAGGAGAGCAGTGAAATAATCAAAATCATATTTCGACTAAAGGTGAACTGAATCAAGACATATAGTTATAGACACAGGAAAAAAAAGAAGCAAGACAAAAAAGAGAAAAAAAACCCCCATCTATCGATCTGTCTATCTATACCTTTTTTAAATCAAATTTTATTACAGTTATACAGCAACAGAATTATTTAGACAGAAAGGTAAGGTTCTACCTGTGTGCATAGTTACAGACATAAATAACAGATCTCGGTCCAATACATCATTATTGATACAGTATGAACACGACTGTGTAATATGAAGTAGTGGGCATTGTACAAACAGTTTGTGGTGTCAGATGATAGAATACACATCAGCCCAATGAAACTACAATAAAGATGGTCATACAGACAATTTTCAGATGTAATATATATATATATAGCAATAGTAAGCAATGAGTAAGTAAAACTTTCAAATGCTTGTCCAATGCAGCAGACTGCGCTAGATCAAATATGAGTATTCTAGCCCCGAGATCTCCAGCCACCGTTCCCAGCATTTCTGAAATGTTTTGGGATACCCTCTATGCTGATACATAAAGTTCTTCTCTCTAAACCATATTACCAGACTGCTTACTTCAACTGAATGTGGGAGGAGCAGGGAATATCCTTTTTTGGGTAATCAATTACACAACTGATATCAATCTGCTAATTGATGTGTGAATATGGGCTGTAAAGATTTCTTCATCCAAGACAACCAACACTCAGATTTGGGTCAGCAGCTAGGGTACTTTCAAATACACCATTGATAGTGTCAAGAATGTTTGTCCAATAACGAACTAATTTAGGATATCACCAAAGCATGTGCATCAGGTTGCCTGATATATTACCCGTTTTTAATAGTGTTGTTGAGCCGCAGTTCCACCAAACATTTTCTTTTCAATGGAGGACATGTACTGTATGTCCTAATGTAGGCCAATTTCAACTTCATTTGTCATTTCTATACAGGCATTGAATTAATTAAAAAGTCAGTTGTTAGGGTAATGGGATTTCCAGTTTGGCTCTACCAACAGAATGCAACCCGCCAGTTTTACACTGTGTAATGACTTTGGGGGTAATCTGAAAATTTATGCTGATACAGTGCCTGCGAAATTTGAACTGGTCACCGAGCACCCTGTTGTCTGATGGCAGTTTGAATTGCTGGAAAATCTCTCTTTACACCTTCAAAATCAGGGTCAAAATAATGTAGTCAGGTAGTCCCCCCCCCCCCCGGCTCATCTGCTTGCTGTCTCCGCCTGTTTATTCTGTAAACAGGCAGCTTTACTGTGACAAGGGAGAGGTAAGCTGCAGGCTGTCTGTGTAACTCCCTGCTGCCCCCTCCTGTCAGCAGCACAATTAAACCATGGCAACATCTAATGTTTGTATAGTATTATGTTCAGCAGACTGTGTTCTTCTATTGTTGTGACTTAGATGACGTTCAGAGCACATTTCATGCCCACTTCATGCAAAACTCCACTTAATCCCAAGGGGTTCACATACTTTTTCTTGCAACTGTATCTAGAGTGAATGATCACTGTGATAGCCAATCATATGCTTTCACCTCAATCCTGATTCCAAGGGTTGGTTCCCAGCTGTTAATATGAGACTCAGAGCAGTGTCATCAATCAGAGACCTTTTTACCACTGGCAAGGTAATGTCCGTCAGTAAAGTTGTGACTGCAAAACTGAGGCTGTATATTTTAGGGTGGCTGGGCAGTGATCTTTTCTTGTCCCTACAATCATTTTCCCACCTTCAGACACCCTTACCTTTGAGGATTTGACAACTAATGAACCCAATTCCTTAAATAATCAGGGACCATAGACCTCTCAAGTAACTCAGACCTTTATGCCCTGTTTACAACAGTCAGGAGTTTGCTATGACACAAGAGCCTATTCATTTCAACCCATCAAATTCAAAAGCAGTTGTAAGGGGGGCTTCTTATAAGACAGGGCCAAGAATTATTTTGAAGCCCCCCCAATTCCTTTATAAAAATGGTTTCATTATCATTTGTCTGTGAATTACCATTTAGATGCATATTGCTAAATATTTTTAATGCTCTATTCATGTGCATTTTTACTCATTTTTTTCAAATTTTTTTATCATGCTGTTACTAAATAACCATTTTATATTTGGCGTATTTATTTTGTTAAATATTGAATTCTGTGGTTTTAGTCTGCATTTAATGTTTGGCATTTTTCCTTTTATTAAGTACCTTCTTTATCAAATCTGCAAAGCATTGTTAAGAATTTCCTTGAAGTTGGTCTTATGTGACACATCACATCATTTGTGTTGCAAACAGAAGATATTAATACATATTTTACATTTACAGGTTACCAAACTGTGTGGTGGTTCAAAACAAAGGGTGACACGGTCAACTCGCAGTGGAGTGGATGTGTATGTTGGTAAAAAGGTATTCAAGGCTAACGCAGACAATGAAGAGACATTATCAGGAAAAAGGAGGTATATAGAAAGCTTTCATCTGTTATTACATGACAGCCTACTAAAATTGCATTATATTTGGAATGCCAGTGCCTTTCAACGCTATAGGTAATACAGATCACTGGGGTCAGGCTAATTAGTAGATAATGGATATATGCAAATATAAGAAAATACAGTATGCCAGACCCTGTTTAGATGCTTTTTAATTTTTTTTTCTTTTATTAAAAATATGTGATATCCACATACTATATGAGCAAACCGTGAACTCTGCATTGGAGTCTTATATTAGTCTTTCTGCTTCTGGTGTAGTAAACTGTTATGCTTTGAAAGTCCATTTTAAACTATACTTGGGGAATGCTTGTGATAAAACTTTGGTATCTTTTCTATTGACCTCTAGTCTGGTGGTTAAGATAATGTTCTTTATTCATCCTAAAAGTGTATTATACTGATGTCAAATAGAGTAGGTAAGCCACATATTCATGTTGCAAGAGGGCTGTGCTTGCCTGGGCCCCTTGCTATAGAGAACATCAGAGTAAAGTCAGAAGACCTTATCTGCATTCGTGTTCTACAGCAGTGTAAAGGGTTGACGCCAGAGAGTTGGCATGACACCTTAACCACTTCAGTACCAGGCACTTTCACCCCCTTCCTGCCCAGGCCAATTTTCAGTTTTCAGCACTGTTGCATTTTGAATGACAGTTTTTTTTTTTTTTCTAAATAAACAGAAGACTGAAAATTTTGAAAAAAATGTGTTTTTCTTAATTTCTGTTATAACATTTTCTAAATAAATAATCTTCATAAATTTATGCCAGCATTTAGCTACATTTCTACAGAATGTAGGAAAGTTAGAGTCCACAAACTATGGAATATATATCTGAAAATTGATCAATCCTGATATACAAATGTCTCCCATATGACATCTTTTTGGAAAGTAGGCGGTATGATATTTAGTAAGAGGCATGGCAAGTTTTTTGAAGTTTTGGAATTTTTTTGTCACAATTTTCTGAAAAATTAAAGAAAAAAAATTTCCCCCAATTTTTTCTGTTTTTTACACACTGTCACCAGTGCAGTACAGCGTCATCATGTAAGTGGCGTGGCGGTGATCAGGGACAAAAACATTAAATTTTTTTTTTCAAATATTTCTTTTTCTTTATTACATTTGTTTCTTTTTTATAGCTTTTTTTTTTTTAAACACTGTGACCAGAGCAACACCGTGTTATTATATTAACACTGTACTACTCTGAAGAAGTGATCAGAATTGTTTTTTTTTTTTTACACACTGTGATTGCTTATACGGTTATACCCATGAATTTCACTGGTATAAGCAACAATTGTTACTGAATTAAATGGATTCATTCAGTATGTACTATTTTTGTTATCTGTGATTTGCCACAGCTAATCACATGATACAGATGGCCCTGCCTGTATCATGTGATCACTGTGACCAATCATAGAGATCAACACAATAGTACACAATGGATAGCATGAATGAACACCATCCATTGTGTACAACTGTCATGTGATCTGTTGTGACTGGTCACAGCGATCACATGGTACCAGCAGCGGCTCAATACACTGATCCGTCAACTAGAAAAAGACAGTGTGGTTGTTTCAAGGACTACAGTATGAACAATTACTTGAACAATAATTAGCTGCATGGTTGAGAAAGAAGCCTTTACTGCGCCAATGCCACAAAAAAGCCCAGTTACAAATGACCGAAAGCACCTTGACACACCTCACAGGGCTTTTTTGTGGCATTGGCGCAGTAAAGGCTGCTTTCTGGCAACTTGACCATGCAGCTCTTATTTGTTCAAGTATCATCTTTTTGTGCTCATTGACACAACCACACCATCATTTTCCAGAGCAGCCTGTATTTTTCCTGTGGTTACCTGTGGGTTTTCTTTGCATTCCAAACAATTCTGGCAGTTGTGGCTGCAAATTTTCTTTGTCTACCTGACTTTGGCTTGGTTTCAAGAGATCCACAAACTTTCCACTTCTTAATAAGTGATTAAACAGCACTGACTGGCATATTAAGGCTTTGGATATCTTTTTATATTCTTTTCCATCTTTATAAATTTCCATTACCTTGTTACACAGGTCTTTTGACAGTTCTTTTTCTGCTCCCCTTGGCTCTCTATCTACGCTGCTCAATGCATTCACATGAGAGCTAACAAACACACTGACTATTTATACACTAGTCACAATTTAAAAAGCCACAGATGTTTGAGGTTACCCTTTAATTGCCATGTTAACCTGTGTGTGTTACCTTGTGTCTCTGTTCCAAGGCCAAACATTCCAGGGTATGTAAACTTTTGATCAGGGCCATTTGGGTGATTTCTGTTATCTTTAGGATTTAAAAGGGATCCAAAACACTATGATTGGCAAGTATTGGTACCTATACTTTCAGTCAAATACTCGCTGATAACGAGTACCAATACTTTGCAGTGCGATTTGGGTCAATACAAAATGTATGGACGCAAATTGCACCGCAAAGGATAGCATGTGATTTGAACAGGATTGCTATTCCTGTCCAAATCGCATGCAGTTTCCCCACTGCTCATGTGTGAACCCAGGCTTGTTATAGCCTGATTTCACAAAGGAGCAGTGCTGGAAACCTCCCTGCACCAAACCCTTGCTGTCACAAAAGGAAAAGCTGGGGATTTGAAATCCTCGTGGCTTTCTCTCCTCTCAGTGCAGGGATAACAGTACGGGCTGGACTGCTTTCGAAAATTGCACCACAAAGTATCGGTTTCGGGTATCTGGAGCATTTGACAGGTACGAGTACTCGGGAAAATACTCAGTATCAGGGCATCCTTACATCAATCTCAATGAGACATCAGCCCATGTTAAAGCTGAGCTGTAGGCAGATACAGAATATGAAAACGAATGTAACTCGGTACTCGATAATACATAATGAAATGTTTTTTCTTTAAATTCAAGCAGTGCAAGTCCCTTAATTTCAGCTAGTATCAACCTCTTGTTATTCATTGGGGCTGTAGTGTTAGAAGGAGGAGGAGCACAAAGAGGCAATCTGTTCTTGTACTGACCAGAAGCATGCTGGTAGGAGTAGAAAGCAGAGTGACAGAGATGAACTCATTACTATGTGGTGTTCACCTGTGATAAAAATCATTCCTTATTTTTTCTTATATATCTACTTTGGGTGGGCTGCACAGCCAGGCTAGACAATGTACCCGTACGTCACAGCCTTTGTTCCTGGTTTTGAGCATGTGTGCATGTGCCCCCTGCTGACTCCTGATCTGTGAGTAAAAGCAGCACATATTACACTTTTTTAGGCACACAGTTAACACCTTTATTTCCCCTTCATGTTAACCCCTTCCCAGCCATTGTCATTAGTACAGTATTATATTTGATCACTGTATTAGTGTCAATAGCGACGTCCATATCAATCAGTTAGTGTTCCTCCAAGCCACTGCCTGTTTGCGCCAGATTGCCCGCCACACTAGTATAGTGTCTCTAGCTGTGCAAATTCCAGTATACAGTTGTGTTCAAAATAATAGCAGTGTGTTGAAAAAAGTGAATAAAGCTGAAAATCCTTCTAATAGCTTTTATTTCCATACACACAAATGCATTGGGAACACTACACATTCTATTCCAAAAAAAAATATATCAAATTTGTGTTGTTCCTCTAAAAATAAATTGAAGAAAAGTGAATATTAGACTGTTCAAAAAAAAAATAGCAGTGTTTGTATTCTTCTTTACAAACTCAAACATTCACTATATAAACTGAAAAATGTTTGAAGATTTTGCTTTCCTTTGAATCACTTAATTAATATTTTGTTGTATAAGCACTGTTTCTGAGAACTGCTGTACATCTGTGTTGCATGGAGTCAACCAACTTCTGGAACCTGTGAACAGGTATTCCAGCCCAGGATTATTGGACTACATTCCACAGTTCTTCTCTATTTCTTGGTTTTGCCTCAGAAACTGCATTTTTGATGTCACCCCACAAGTTTTCTATTGGATTAAGATCCGGGGATTGGGCTGGCCACTCCATAACGTCAATCTTGTTGGTCTGGAACCAAGATGTTGCCCGTTTACTGGTGTGTTTGGGGTCGTTGTCTTGTTGGAACACCCATTTCAAGGGCATTTCCTCTTCAGCATAAGGCAGCATGACCTCTTCAAGTATTCTGATCTATTCAAACTGATCCATGATCCCTGGTATGCGATAAATAGGCCCAACACCGTAGTATGAGAAACATCCCCATATCATGATGCTTGCGCAACCATGCTTCACTGTCTTCACAGTGTACTGTGGCTTGAATTCAGTGTTTGGGGGTCGTCTGACAAACTGTCTCCAGCCACTAGACCCAAAAAGAACAATCTTACTTTCATCAGTCCACAAAATGTTGCGCCATTTCTCTTTAGGCCAGTCAATGTGCTCTTTGGCAAATTGTAACCTCTTCAGCACGTCTTCTTTTTTTCAACAGTGGGACTTTGCGGGGGCTTCTTGCAGATAGCTTGGCTTCACATAGGCGTCTTCTAATTGTAACAGTACTCACAGGGAACTTTACACCTTCTTTGATCTTCCTGGAGCTGATTGTTGGCTGAGTCCTTGCCATTTTGGCTATTCTTCTATCCATTCGAATGGTAGTTTTTCGCTTTCTTCCACGTCTTTCAGGTTTTGGTTGCCATTTTAAAGCATTTGCGATCATTTTAGCAGAGCAGCCTATCATTTCTGCACTTCTTTATATGTTTTCCCCTCTCCAATCAACTTTTTAATCAAGGTACGCTGTTCTTCTGAACAATGTCTGGAACGACCCATTTTCCTCAGAATTTCAGAGAGAAATGCACTGTAACCAGCATGTACAACATTTGCTGCCTTCCTTCCTTAAATAAGGGCAATAATTGCCACCTGTTTTTCAAAGAATGAATTACCTCACTAATAGAACTCTACACTGCTAATTAATATACAGTGCGCTTATTGGGATTTTTTTAAGACGTGTAGCAGAATACATTTTGGTCTAAATTTATGAAGAAATTTGATTTTATTGGATAAGTTTTATAACCGAAAGTAAAAAAATTTTTTTTTCCCAAAATCTTCTGTACAGTGTTGCATGAACAGCAATTGCCAGTTAAAGTAGCACAGTGCTGAACAGTAAAAGAAATGCTCTGGTCATGAAGTGGGTAAAACCTTCCATGGGTCAAGTGGTTAATGGTCTATGCCGGGGGTGCAGAATTAAAATTCAGAGGTTTAATCCATAAATTTTCATTCCAGCGGAGGTCCAAATTGCATGTTTGTGTGATGACTCTGTCATATCACAGCCCCTCTTTTATTTCAAAATCCCATTCTTACATCAGTTTCCTCAGTCCCCCTGCATATCACAATCCCCCCTTCACATCAGTTTTCCCTTCACAGTAGTGTTCTGAACCCCCCTTCATAACGGTATCCTCTGCCCCCCTTCACAGCACCTCCCCACAGGTGTGTCCTCTGCCCCCCTTCACGGCACCCCCCACCATGGTACTGTCCTCTGCCTCCCTTCACAGCACCCCATCCATGGTGCTGTCCTCTGCCTCCCTTCACAGCACCTCCCCACCGTGCTGTCCTCTGCCACTCTTCACAGCACCTCCCCACCGTGCTGTCCTCTGCCCCCCCTTCACAGCACCTCCCCACTGTGCTGTCCTCTGCCACTCTTCACAGCACCTCCCCACCGTGCTGTCCTCTGCCACTCTTCACAGCACCTCCCCAACGTGCTGTCCTCTGCCACTCTTCACAGCACCTCCCCACCGTGCTGTCCTCTGCCCCCCCTTCACAGCACCTCCCCACCGTGCTGTCCTCTGCCACTCTTCACAGCACCTCCTCACCGTGCTGTCCCCTGCCTCCCCTTCACATCTCAACACCCCACAGCTCTGCCCCCCTTCACATTACACAACCCCTGGAACCTTTGGCACCTTTCACATCACAGCCTGCTGCACCTTGGACCCCCTTACATTACACAGTCCCTGAACCCCTGACCCCCCTTATATTACACAGCCCCTGCTTTCATCAGTTTCCCCTTCATGGTAGTGTTCTGAACCCCACTTCATAACGGTATCCTCTGCCCCCCTTCACAGCATCTCCCCACAGCTGTGTCCCCTGCCCCCCTTCAAAGCACCCCCCCCCACGGTGCTGTCCTCTGCCCTCCTTCAAAGCACCTCCCCACGGTGCTGTCCTCTGCCTTCCTTCACAACACCCCCTCACGGTGCTGTCCTCTGCCACCCTTCACAGCACCTCCCCATGGTGCTGTTCCCTGCCTCCCCTTCACATCTCAACACCCCACAGCTCTGCCCCCCTTCACATTACACAGCCCCTGGAATCTTTGGCACCTTTCACATCACAGCCTGCTGCACATTGGACCTCCTTACATTACACAGTCCCTGAACCCCTGACCCCCCTTATATTACACAGCCCCTGAACCCCTGACCCCCCCCTTACATTACACAGCCCCTGCACATCTGACCCCCCCCCCCATTAAATTACACAACCCCTGCACAGCTGGCCCCCTTTACATTACACAGTCACCTGCTGGTTGACTTGGAAAGTTAACTCCAGCAGCTCCGGCTCCCACCCACTTTTCATCCCTGCTGTGTCTCCTTCTCTGTGTGCAGAAGTGTTCTTCCCCCTGCTCTCCGCTCTGCTGTGTTAGTGGCAGAGGCAGGGAGAAAGAACGGGCTCCTAAATGGCAGGACCACTGTAGTTCGGATGGACAGTGACTGGGACCGCATCTGGACTGTGGTCTGCCATTTAGAGATGCCTGCTATGCATTTTTATATTATTTTTGGCTGGATTTTGGCTGGATTTTGGCTTTATAAAATACACGGCCTGTATTATCTGTACAATAAAAACAACTCTAAGTTGGAAAAAAACAAACCATTTTTTGTCTTTCCATGTCGCAATTGCTAACATATTTTCTTTTTCTAGGGAGTTTATAATGAAGTTGAAAGCCTACAGTCACTTCTATGGCAACCTCCCTGCACTTGTCTGTCGTCACAGCACTGTTGCTGAAAATGACACCTTCTGCTGGAATGGACAGGAAATTGTTGAGAAGTAAGTATCTACTATGTCAAGGATTTATTTTGGCCCTCTTTAGGCTAATGACATGCTCTTTAGTATCCTCCAGTTTCCCTAAATAAATGTACAGTATATTGCCATCTGGGGATTTGCAGTTCCTAGATCCCATCAGTTTTACTAGCAAATGAGCATGTAAATATTTTTCAAAGTTGGAAATCATTCAGGGGCTTGTGGTCATCCCCTTCCTTATTGCCAGTCTCTCCCATCTTATCCAGCAAACTTTTAGGTTGTCCATAGTTCGACAGATATCTCCCAAATGGTGGCCACACACATATTGATATCATCTTTCATTTGATCATTTAATGTTAAATAAAAAATCGAATTAAATAAAAACCTCAAACCAAATACCTTCTATTCGATCAATTTGGTGAATCCAATTTTACTCTGCTTTGATCAGCCATTGCAGAATTTTATTGAATGCTTCTGATTGATTGAACAAATATCAGCGTGAACAAATATCTGCATGTCAGAGATCTGATTGTAATACAGATCGATCAGTTCAGATTAAGTTTAATAGATCATTTTGATTAATTATATTTTAAAACCATTACTGTGGTGCCCTCCTTGTTCTCTAAGGGGAGCTAGAGTCTTTATTGATAGAGAGGAGGGCTGACTAGCAGTCTGGGTGTAATAGCCAAAAGGTCAAATTGTGGTCAGGAGCTGAGAGGCTTTGGAAGAAGGTCTAGAGGCAGTGGGTGGATCTGAGGATTGGCTGGCTTGTACTCTTGAGGGATCCTAGCCAATCCACAACAGAAGTTTTGGCAAGAGGCTGGGAAACCCTTAAAAGTGCTGCAGGAGAGTACGGGTGGAAGACAGTGAGGAAGATGTGCAGCTGAAGGCAGGAGGCTGCGAGGAAGCCCAGTGCAATAGGGCCTACCTGCAGGCCTGGAGCTGGAAAGAAAGAAAACTCAAATTTTCAATGGCCCCCAGAGCGAGGACTACCTGTATGGCTGTGAAGGAGTGGCCCAGCTTAAAAAAAAGGCCTGGTAGCAGCCACCAACCCACAAACGGTACAGGAGAGAATCTGAGTGAGTACCCCTGCACCTTCTGGGTGGATAGGGGAAGGAGCACTCTGGTGGGAAAACAGATTTGTTACTTATTTGGGACTGTACACTTTTAAAGTAACAGGCACCAGATCTCCTGTTCAGGGATACCTCCAGAGTGCTGGGTGAAGAAGAGGAGTTCATCCTGGGTCTGGGGTGGTACATTAAGGAGACACTGGCTAGCTCTCCAACAGAAACTGTGCTGTAGTGAAGGCTTGTAAATAGTTCCAGGAAGTTGTCCTCAGTTCATCAGTTTCCTTGGGCATCCTGTACATCACTAACCCTATCCCAATTTAAATTCCCTAAATAAAACAACAAAACCAAAGCTCAAGGACTGATCTCTGACTATGGATGCAGGCCTGTGTGAAGATGCGTGTTACCTGTGCAGGACTCTGGGGGGACCCACATCTTCTAGTGACTCCTAAAGGGGTAGTGCTTTTCAGTTAGTTACAAAGTATGGAACAATGCCAAATGTTGCTTTGTTCAGTATTTTAATCAATTATAAAGGGCATATTTGCGTATGTAGATTGATCACATATCGATAATGGTATGGCCACCATTAAAACGACAGGCAGTGAGATACCTGCTTATTTTCAAGTATGGAACAAAGTTGCCTGGGAGCCAGAACCCTTTTACAATATTTGTCAAGCAAATGATTTACTCTGCTCCTCTACATGGAAGAATTTCTGTGTCTAGAAAGGATCGAGACCCAATCCTATGGAGATTTTCTAGCAAATTGGACAATCTTTGTGTCTTATCTGCTAGAGAATCTTGCTAACTACCTTCTGGAGAACAGAAACATCCTGATTATTGCAAGCAATGCTGAAAGCTTCACAAGCACAGTAAACAGAGCAGCCTCAACCCTCCTCTTCTTGGGTCCCTCACCAGTGCTTCTTGCCTCCTTCTGCAGAGTGCATGCTCACTCCCGATTCCTGGTTCTGTGTGTCTATGGAAGACACACAGCATGGCTCAGCTCCTTCCTCACTGGCTGAAGTGGGCACTTCGCTGGATCCTCAGGTAAGTATTAGGGGGGGCTGTGGGGGGAGGTGCACACTGAAGGATTTTTACCTTCATGCATAGAATGCATAAAGGTAAAAAAAAACCTTCAACCATTACAACCACTTTAAAGGGTTGCTTGTTCCTGAGTGCAGGTTTTTGAAGAGTTAGGCAACCTGCACAACAAACGTAAGTATAACCTATGACTAAACTGCTACAGATAGGAGGAAGGGGAGTAGTGAAGGATAAGTGTACTTACTTATCCTTTTATAAGTCTACAAGTGTGTTATTTCCACCCATAATTATGGCTCTGTCCTCTGATGAGCCATTTAGTTTTGGTTTAATCTCTTCTGAAAGATTGCATATGCAGATTGCTGACCTTCTGTACAGGAAGGAACCCTTCTATTAATGACAGTTACATTATCCGGGGATAAGAATTTCATTAAGATCCATTTTAATTCCTCATATTCAAGTAATACAGCTTCCCAGCACTATTAGGAAAAGAATAGACGGAAGTATATATCAATGTCTCCAAAGTAAGTAACCTTAGGTATTAATTAACCCCTACTTAAAAAGCTGACCCAAAGCACTACAGGGACGAAAATATGTCAGCGGATCATTTTTAAAAATTACCCATGTATCAAGGATATATATCTATTAATATGAATAACCAGGCCTGGGGTTCTGTATGACCTCTATTTGTCCAGTAGAAACAGAGGTTTGGAGACTTTTTTTTTTTTCTCTTTAATTTAATGTGCATTTTAAGTTTGATTTTTGCAGTTAATGTTTAATGGAACTTAATTGAGCCTATGTTAAATGTCACTAGAGCTCATCTGCCACAATCTGACTCCATTTAGAATACATTTCTTAGTGGCTGCAGTTATAATCCATGTTTTATATACTATCCCATTATTTACAAGACAGTACATGTAAGGGAAGAGCTAAATTATCATTGCAATAGTAAAAGTTAATTGCAAAATCCTGCCTGCTAAAGTTTGTATTCAAAATCACATGAGCCAAAAGTGGTAAGTGGGGAGCTTTACCTGCTACGGTCTCATAATCCTTAACCGTGGTTTTAATAAAATAATTATGCCATTTTACTAACACTAAAATTACAAAAGATGTATGTATACATTTTTTTTTCTTTTACAAAAGTGGAGTTACCATTACTAGAAACAGAACTGTACATCAAAACTGCTTTGCAACGAGAAGGGTCTACAAGATATCATTAGGGAGCTTATATTAATAATAATAAGGCATACGTCTTGATCTGTCCTTTCCTTGGCCCAAATGGAAACCATTAGTGATAAGAGATTTCATTTTTCTTTTAATACTAAATATGGAGAACCTCCCATGATCTGGTAGGAGTGGGAGGTAGCTGGCAAAACTGGCTGTTCCAGGTAGCCTTATGGAAAGAAAAGGCCATAAAAATAGCAGTGTGAGTGATTGAACCCTGAGGGTGTAAATTATGATTATAATGTCCTCAGCATTACACTCCAGGAGCTCTGCTTGGGTCCACCCATATTCTTTCATTGTAATTGTAGTGCTACCCCCGAAGGAGCCACTTGGTAATTTTGGGTCCCCTGTTCTGCACTACAAGCACAAGTAGCAATAAACGAACACACACCTGCTTAGTGGTAGACACTATTAAAGCGATTCTAAAGGTTAATTTTTTTCTTTTGTAAAATAACAAACATGTCTATACGTACCTACTGTGTGCAGTGGTTTTTCACAGAACAGCCTGGATCCTCCTCTTGTTGGGTCCCCCACAGGCTCTCCTGGCTCCCCCTGTCTGTCGGGTGCCCCCGCACCCTGCTTGCTTTGGGGGCACCCACTGCTTCGTGTGTCCATTCACACATGGAGCCGCTGCTTGGCCCCGCTAATTGGATAACTGGCTGTGATTGACAGCAGTGGGAGCCAATAGCTTCCGCTAGCTGTCTCAGCCAATGAGGAAGCAGAGACCCGTGACAGCCGAGGCTGTCATTCACATCACTGGATTGCAATAAGGCTCAGGTAAGTATTGAGGGGGCTGGGGGAGCTGCTGCACACAGAAGGTTTTTTACCTTCATGCATAGAGTGCATGAAGGTAAAAAACCTGCAACCTTTACAACCACTTTAACTATAATTAAGGACTTACATAAATGGCAATTTAGGTACAACTTGCTAAACGAAGTAGGACTGCTCTCTAGTAATAAAGGTCCCTCTCTGGCTGGTGGTGCTGGGCAGCGTGGTTGTTCCTCCACTCAGATGCACAGCAGAAGTGGACTCCAGTGACTTGGTCCCTGGCTCTGATGTCCTTCCTCCCCAGAGCCTTGCTTTTCCCTCTCTCCATGGTAGTGCAGCTATGCTCTTCCTCTCTCCCTGGTTGTGCAGCCCCCTTCCTTTTTCCTGTTCTCCCAGTTCTTTGCTCCTGGGCATGTTGGGGCTGTAGTCCATGCCCTATCCAATCCCATGGGCCGACTGTCTTCTGGGACTACATGTCCTATGATGCACCAGTCCTGTCCCCTCATTGGTGTCTGGCTCTGGCCAATGGGAAAGGTTGCGAGGGAGGAGTCAGAGTGGGTGGCAATCCTGGTAAGCACCACTCTGCCCTCCTGTCAGCAGTGTGAGGAACAAGGGGAGGGGGGGGAGAGCAAACGCTTGCAGCGGCTGTACTCAGCTATGTATGCTCTCTTGAGGTAGCTAACTACCCAAAATTATAGATGTCCCATTATGGCTTCACCTTCTACATGTAGTCATTAGGCATGTCATTCTATGTTTCCTGCTGCGTGAAAGTAGCTGGATGGCAATCATTAGCAACCTATTATGCTTTAGTAGAATGTCATCTTCTCCAATCATAATCAGATTGGGAAATATGTGGATGACAATAAGCCTTCCTCAAGTCCTCCAGCTGAACCTTAACCCATGGTTCACATATATGCGGCCATGTGGGCTGTGTTTTGCGCGGGCACGAGAGCCCATTCATTTGCCATGTGACATGCAGGGAAGAAGTCCCTGCACTTCTTATGGAAACACAGCCCACGTGGGAACCTCGGTTCCCAGTACAGTTGCATTTTTCCAGTGTGGGCTGCGTGCTATTAGAACTAATGGCACCCACCCGCGGGTCCACATTTCTCTGTGTGGTTGGTGTGGCTGCATTGATGTTCATGTTGATCCGCAGCCGCACCACCCGCACATATGTGAACCTAGCCTAACAGCCTGAAAGTCTGTTGGCTGAAGTGGAAAGATCTGGAATAGTTGGCAGTCTGTTGGCTGGAGTGGAAGCATCTCAATCATTTTCCTCTAAAATAAACTGGCACTAGAAGTGACAATACAGCTCTGCCCCTCTTCATGCATGTTTGTATAGAACTACCTGAATCATTAAAGCCTAAGGGGTTGATTTACTAAAAGTGGAAAGTGCAAAATCTGGTGCAGCCATGCATAGAAATCAATCGGCTTCCAGTTTTTTTTTTTCTCAAAGCTTAAGTCTGGCCATACACTATACACTTTTCTCTCCAATTTCTGCCCGATTTCCTTTAGATTTACCTTCAACTATGTAGTGCAAGGGCCTGCCTAACTGGATACAATTGAAAGTGTTGTTTAGCTTTGACCTCCTATTATATGGTTTTTCGTAAATCTAAAGCAAAAATCTCAAGAAAATTGTATAATGTATGGCCAGCCTAATTGAGGAAGCTGATGTTCGGAGTTGATTGACTACCATGCACAGCTGCACTAGATTTTGCACTCTCCAATTTTAGTAAATTACCTCCTAAGTGTAGCTAAAATAAAAAAGAAAACAGATTATGGAGGATAGTTGAAATGTCCGCCCCCTCCATTCATGAATGCTCTAGGAATGGCCTAGTTGAAAAAAAAGGGTGGGCATAGCTGGGCTCTCTTGGTAAGAGCCTGTGACAGCCCCTTAGTTGTATTAACCCCTGCTGCTCCAGATGATTACAGCAGCAGGGGTGGGGTGGGGGTCATGGACAGAGGAAGGTTTCTACCAACAGCAGAGGTTTCAGCCCAAGGCCAAGGGTCACATTATACTGACTGTAAGTTATGGCCCCTGTGCTAATTTTTCTGTGCTTTTTTTCTCAATATGTTTTATTACGTTTTAGCAAAATGAGTACAGAAGATGACAGTTATCAATGTATAAATCCACTTGTGGTAGCCTGGAGCACAGGGCAAGTGAAAAGGGACAGTGATAAAGGTTACATTGCACCTAAATGTCCAGGGTGTTCACCATTTGAAAAAAATCACAAACAATTTATCAAAGATAACACCAGAAGACTTGTATAGAGACTAATGTGGGGTACACACTATAGGCTTTTTTTTTTTCTTCAGCCAAGCGGGCTGAACAAATAAAAAAAAAAAAAAGAGGTTGATCGCTGTACTAACACAAGCTATGTCAATACAGCGATCTTTCCGCTGTGCTGTTTTGTTCTGACGGGCGACCACCCTCCTGCCATGAAGCACTGCCACTCTCAGCTGCACCCTGCACAAAGATTTTCCAGCTCACTGGACCCCAATCTAGGTGCCAACAGCCTGAGAGCGACAGACATCATGGAACCAGCTAATTGGGTTTACAACCATGATGTGTATCCAGCTGTGCCCAATGCTCTTGTGACCCCAGCATACACACACACCACATGCCATTCAAAAAAATGGGAGGGGGACTGATTTGGAGTGAGAATGATATTTGCAGAGTATGATCCAAATTATGGTTGTCATTGTCCATATCTGTGCACACAATTATCACAGGCATCGCTGCCCAGCATTGATTGGCATTGGCATCATAATGAGAGCTGGTGATTGGAGGGCTGAGGAGGAAAAGTGAACTTATCCTTTATCCCTTGCAGTTACTTTGGCTCCCTAGAACTAAACAAGCATTTAACCATTGCAGTGTGGGGCAGCCCCACTGCAAAGGAACATTTGTTTGCCCCAAGATGGGCTTTAAGTAAATCTGCTACTTTTCACTGCATAGGCAAAGCACAGGTTTGCTTTAAGGTCTGTGTCCATCGTTTAGCTGTATACATTAGCAAAATGCATCTGGAGAATGTACACTGTGACTAATACAACAGACTGCTTCCTATGTAATTGCAAATTGTTTTCTATGTTTTGTGTTATGTGTAAAGAAGTGAAGATAAATGCCAGGTCTGTCAAATGCATACAGTCAGGTACATAAATATTGGGACATCGACACAATTCTAACATTTTTGGCTCTATACACCACCACAATGGATTTGAAATGAAACGAACAAGATGTGCTTTAACTGCAGACTGTCGGCTTTAATTTGAGGGTATTTACATCCAAATCAGGTGAACGGTGTAGGAATTACAATAGTTTGCATATGTGCCTCCCACTTGTTAAAGGACCAAAAGTAATGGGACAGAATAATAATCATAAATCAAACTTTCACTTTTTAATACTTGGTTGCAAATCCTTTGCAGTCAATTACAGCCTGAAGTCTGGAACGCATAGACATCACCAGACGCTGGGTTTCATCCCTGGTGATGCTCTGCCAGGCCTCTACTGCAACTGTCTTCAGTTCCTGCTTGTTCTTGGGGCATTTTCTCTTCAGTTTTGTCTTCAGCAAGTGAAATGCATGCTCAATCAGATTCAGGTCAGGTGATTGACTTGGCCATTGCATAACATTCCACTTCTTTCCCTTAAAAAACTCTTTGGTTGCTTTTGCAGTATGCTTTGGGTCATTGTCCATCTGCACTGCGAAGCGGCGTCCAATGAGTTCTGAAGCATTTGGCTGAATATGAGCAGATAATATTGCCCGAAACACTTCAGAATTCATCCTGCTGCTTTTGTCAGCAGTCACATCATCAATAAATACAAGAGAACCAGTTCCACTGGCAGCCATACATGCTCACGCCATGACACTACCACCACCATGCTTCACTGATGAGGTGGTATGCTTAGGATCATGAGCAGTTCCTTTCCTTCTCCATACTCTTCTCTTCCCATCACTCTGGTACAAGTTGATCTTGGTCTCTTCTGTCCATAGGATGTTGTTCCAGAACTGTGAAGGCTTTTTTAGATGTCGTTTGGCAAACTCTAATCTGGCCTTCCTGTTTATGAGGCTCCCCAATGGTTTACGGTGGTAATGGTTTGTGGTGAACCCTCTGTATTCACTCTGGTGAAGTCTTCTCTTGATTGTTGACTTTGACACACATACACCTACCTCCTGGAGAGTGTTCTTGATCTGGCCAACTGTTGTGAAGGGTGTTTTCTTCACCAGGGAAAGAATTTTTCGGTCATCCACCACAGTTGTTTTCCGTGATCTTCCGGGTCTTTTGGTGTTGCTGAGCTCACCGGTGCATTCCTTCTTTTTAAGAATGTTCCAAACAGTTGTTATTGCCACGCCTAATGTTTTTGCTATCACTCTGATGGGTTTGTTTTATTTTTCAGCCTAATGATGGCTTGCTGCACTGATAGTGACAGCTCTTTGAATCTCATCTTGAGAGTTGACAGCAACAGATTCCAAATGCAAATAGCACACTTGAAATGAACTCTGGACCTTCTTATCTGCTCATTGTAATTGGGATAATGAGGGAATAACACACACCTGGCCATGGAACAGCCGAGAAGCCAATTGTCCCATTACTTTTGGTCCCTTAACAAGTGGGAGGCACATATGCAAACTGTTGTAATTTCTACACCGTTCACCTGATTTGGATGTAAATACCCTCAAATTAAAGCTGACAGTCTGCAGTTAAAGCACATCTTGTTTGTTTCATTTCAAATCCATTGTGGTGGTGTATAGAGCCAAAAATTTTAGAATTCTGTCGATGTCCCAATATTTATGGACCTGACTGTATATTATGTTGGTATGTCAAACATAATTCTGTAGTAGAAAGCTTAAGCAGTCAATTCAGTTTAATTCCTAGCAACCAAGCATCATATTACTGCCAAATTGAAATATAGTACACTATCTAAGTAAGAGATTAGCTCTGTGCTGATAATGAAAACATAACTGCAGTGTAAAATCACAGATCACATGATCAAGTGCAAAAGATGCTCTGTCCTGTATTTCTTGAAAAGCCTTACTGTGTGATATACATATCTGTTCAATGTATATCCAGCAATTTACAGGTTTACCTCCCATCCCCACCACTGCCTTTCCTACTATTCACATGAACAGGAATATTCAGATGGGCTCAAAGTTTCTGTTCATTGAGCATTCAGGCCTTGCAGGTGCTGAATGGTTGTTGAATAGTCCTGTAAACCCAACTTTCCTTCTGTGTCTATAGGTACCCTTAAATACAAACTATATTGATTTGGACAATTCTATATTACCTTTTTTATACTTAGGTTTGTTTTTATATCTTTAGAGAGAATCGTCCATTATCTGACACTTGGATTTCCAGAGCACTATGGGTTAGCTATACAGCACATTATTAGCTGCCTACTTTAAGGAAGACTTTGATTGAAACCCCAGGATTAGCTGCCTGGTAAGGGATTTATCACTGCCCTGACTCATTCAGATATGTGTGTAAATTGCAGCTTCAGGTATTGATCTTTGTAAAGAACATTTTTTCCCACAGGCCATAATAAGATGACATCTGAACAAAAAGTGCCTGGAATCTCCATCTGCTAACTAATGAGAATACAAAATATGAATTTTGTTTAGTATATTATTTATGGATCAATTTCAGTCTTTTTTTCTGGTACAAACTGTAGCCAAAATACAATATGATGCAGCATATGTACAATGGCCAATTAGAGATGATATACAGAGAATACTTAGCACATGAGTGTTACACTGCAGTGTGGCTTACGTAAGTGATCCAGAAGTAGAGTGTCACTCCAAGTATCCTTTGAACTACATCTGGAGCCCAAGGAGACCTCTTGTTATTGCAGGATGATACTGATACTTGGACTGAGAGGAATACTCTAGTTGAAGGAAGAAACCTCACTGTGGGAGGGGAGCTTATTTCCAGTGTGGGCTAAAAGGAAGGGTGCCTACAGAAGGGTAATGAGTGGGAGAAGGGAACTGAGGTGGAGGGCAGGTAACAAGGAGGGGAAAAGGACATGCTGAAAATGGGTGGTGGTGGGGAGAGTGTAAACTACCATCCTTCACTGGAAATGATATAGGAGCAGAGGTTTGATAAACTGGTTGAACAAATGGGGAAGTAGGGTTGGTAGCAGGGAGAAAGAGAGAGGGTGAATGGACAGGTTGAAAGCCACCAGCATCAGCCAAAGTTGCTTACATTTGTCAGTATCCACTAGAACCCAGTCTTCATGACTTGGAAGCCAATATTTTATTCCCTGACAATAAAAAAAAGAATATTTTACCTTTTTTTTGCCTAACCATAGTAAGGAAATAATTTACTTTTGCGTTAATCACAGGGAGTCAAATTCTTTTTCTGTTAGTTAAATAGTCTGGATGAAAAAAGACAAAAGCCCATCCAGTTCAACCATTAAAAAAAAAAAAAAGTTATAATCCTATGCCCACAGAGTTGATCCAGAGGAAGGCAAAAAAGCCCAGCAAAGCCTGACACAATTTGCTCCTGAAGGGAAAAAAGTTCCTTCCTGTTCCCCTGATAGGCAATCAGATATTCCCTGGATCAACTTTACCTATAAATGTTAGTATCCAGTTATATGCTGTGTATCTAGGAAAGAATCCAGGCCTTTTTTAAAGCAATCCACTGAGCTGGCCAGAACTAACTCTTGAGGGTGTCTATTCCACATTTTCACAGCTCTCACTGTGAAGAAACCTTTCCGTGTTTGGAGATGACATTTTTTTTTCTCCAGATGTAAAGTGTGCCCCCTTGTCCTCTGTGATGACCTCAGGGTGAATAGCTCTACACCGACTTCACTATATGAACCACTGATGTATTTATACATGTTGATCATATCCCCCCTTAATCTCCTCTTCAGTTCCTTTATTCTTTCCACATATTCCAGATGAGGTTTTACTAATGATTTGTACAGGGGTAAAATGATGTCTCTCTCTCTGGAGTCTATACCTCTTAATACAAGAGAGGATTTTGCTCGCTTTAGAAAACGCAGCTTCGCATTGCATGCCATTATTAAGCCTGTGATCTACCAGAACTCCCCGATCCTTCTCGACCATTGATTCCCCCAATTGTACCCCTCCTAGCATGTATGATGCATGCATATTCTTAGCCCCCAAGTGCATAACCTTACATTTGCCACATAGTTGCCCAATTAAACAGTGCATTGAGGTCAGCTTGTAAATTGAAGACATCCTGTAAGGACATTATTCCACTGCACAGCTTGGCGTCATCTTCAAAGACTGAAATGGGATTTTTAATCCCAGACCCTATATCATTTATAAATATATTAAAAAGTAAGGGTCCCAACACTGAACCTTGGGGTACACCACTGACAACCCTAGACCATTCAGAGTATGAATCATTAACCACTACTCTTTGAATACTATCTTTTAGCCAGTTTTCTATCCATTTACATACAGATGTTTCCAAGCCTGTAGACTTTACCTTACACATTAGCCGTGTGTGGGGAACTGTGTCAAATGCTTTTGCAAAATCCAAGTATACCACGTCCACCACCACCCCTCTGTCCAAGGTTTTGCTCACCTCCTCATAAAAAGAAATCAGATTTGTTTGACAACTTCTGTCTTTCATGAATCCATGCTGTCTGTTGCTTAAAATATTTTTTTCCAGCAAGAACTCATCTATGTGGTCTTTTATTAAACTCTCCAGTATCTTCCCAACTATAGAAGTTAAACGAACAGGTCTATAAGTACTTGGTAAAGATTTTGATCCTTTTTAAATATTGGCATCACATTGGCCTTACGCCAATCCAGTGGTACTATGCCAGTCATTAGAGTCCCTAAAATTAGAAACAAAGGCTTTGAAATGACAGAGCTCGATTCTTTAAGGACCTGTGGGTGTATGCCATCCAGTCCAAGTGCTTTATTCACCTTTATTCTGTCTAAATATTTTTGGACCATATAAATTGTGAGCCAGTGTGGATCATCTGGAGCTGTGTCAATACCATGCCCATTATTGACAACAGCTCCCCCATGCTCCTTTGTATACACAGAGCTGAAGAAGGTATTTAATAAATTTGCATTCTGTTTGTCCCCAGTCACCCACTCTAGATGATTTTATAAAGGACCTACATGCTCGGACTGGACTATTAATATATTTGAATAATTTTTTGGGGTTGGTCCTGCTATCTTTTGCAATCTGTCGTTTTTCAATTTTTGCGGCCTTTATTTCCTTTTTGCGTATTCTGTTATACTCTTTGTAATGTTTAAACGATGATAGTGTTCCTTCATTTTTATATTTAATAAAAGCTCTTTTGTTATTCTTTATATCTTTTTTAACTTTGGCTGTAAGCCACATAGGTTTAATTTTTAGCATTTTAAACTTATTGCCCATGGGAATATATTTTGCAGTGTGTTCACATACAGTCTTTTTGAAGAACTCCCATTTCTGTGTTGTGTTCATTGATGCCAACATTCCCTCCCAGTCTTTGGAGAGCAGCTCTCAGCCTTGGAAAATTGGCTCCCTTAAAATTGAGCATTTGTATTTTTCCCGTATGTGCTTGTTGTTTACAGCTAACAATAAATTAAATTATGTTATGGTCACTGCTACCCAGATTTTCTTTTATATGGACATTCATAATAAGCTCTGCATGGTTTGAAATTACCAAGTACAGCAGAGCATCATTCCTAGTTGGGGCCCACTGTGAACTGTACAATAAAATTGTCCTGTAGTAGAAAATGTTTGCCCTTTAACTGTTCCTGCAGTACCATTACTCCAGTCAATTTCCGGGTAGTTAAAATCCCCCATTATTATCACTGTCCCAGCCCTTGCAGCCCTTTCGCTCTGTGCAAGGAGCTGAGTCTCCACCTCCTCATAAACACTGGGAGGCCTATTACAAACTCCAATGAATACCTTTGTAGTACGTACCCCCATGTGCAGTTCTACCCATAGTGCTTCAGCCTCATCACACTCTACATCAACTAGGTCCTCTTTCACACTCGCTCTGAGATCACTTCCCAAATAGAGACAGACACCACCACCTTTCCTATTTACCCTGTCTCTCCGAAAGAGAACATAGCCAGGAATATTAATGGCCCAGTCATGTGAAGAATGAAGCCAAGATTATGCCGATAGTTTGTAACATGGGAACCTTCTTATCTGCCATAGCCTCCCCCCCCCCATCTTTCCCCATTCCACCCACCAATAAATACTGACCCCTGTCTGATCTGTCTACCCCATTATCTAATTCTCCCCCCCCTTCAATCCTAGTTTAAATATTCCTCCAGCCTTCCCATAAACCTCTCCCCCTGCACAGCAGACCCCCTTCCATTTAGGTGAAAACCATCTCTAGCATATAGGTATCGCCCCAATGAAAAATCAGTCCAGTGCTCTAGAAACCCAAATCCTTCCCTCTTACACCAGGTCTTTAGCCATGCATTGAGTTCTCTACTCTCCCCCTGTCTTTCCTGAGTTTCGGATGGCACACCTTGGAGGTCCAAACCATGGTTAGTCATGTCTCACTTTGATTGGGGAGGAACAGGCTGTTGTACAGCTTTATGAAGTAGGAAAAAGATCCTGCTGCAATGTGCATACATAATTTTAATCAGGGGCGGACTGACAACTCATGTGGCCCCTGGGCAATAGGGGATCATGGGACCCCTGTGTCCTTGCCCACACTCAAAAAACGTCTATAAAAAAGGTACCAGGGGCATTTCATGGGGCCCCCTACTGGCCCCGGGCCCTTGGGCAGTGCCAGAGTGCTCAAATGGTTAGTCCACCCCTGATTTTAATATATACCTAGAAAGAAGGATTTACAAAAAGTAACCTACACGAATAATTCAATATAGTGATGGCAAGAGAAGTGAAGTTTAGAAGTAGAGGTCTTGTAGGGGCAAGTGATAAAAGTCTTTTACTTTGTGACTGTTACAATTTCTACAAACAATATTTATGCTTACTGTACAGTATATTTTATATGATAAAGTAGCAGCACTGATTATTTTACACAATATGCATTTGAGAAATGAGTGTGATGTCATACGACATGTGGTGATGGCAGAAGGAAGCATGGTTGGGTTTCAGTTTGTTTACAAGACCCAATAATTCACATGAGAAAGGAAGGTGAGATTGTCTTGGCTGATGTTCTATACAAAGAATGAATACATTAGGGTCACTGGTTTCAAGTGACACCCAAAGGGTCCTTCTGGTGCTGTATTTAAAACAAAAAGTAATGCCCAGATCTCATTTATTTTAAAAGGCAGTAGAAACCAACAGATCATCCACTCTTGGTCATAGTAAAGGAAAATGCCAAATGTTTGATTTTGTTTGTGTATTTCCATAAGGTTTAGCAGCAGCTTACTGAGTACATAACCATTTCCAAAGCCCTTTTCCCTCTGAAAGCTTGACATCTAAAGTGCCTGCTACAGTCATTCAACCCAAAACTACCTTATATTTGGGTTGTAAAAGGAATCTCATACAAACATTGGGAGAAAATATAAACTCTGTTCCATGTTTTTGTGTTGTGGGAGGAACAAGTCAAATCTGGTCACTGCAACTGACCATGACTTCTGTTCACACCTTTTTGTTAAAGGTTACATAATCCATACAATTTAATAATACCTAGATTGTTTCAGTGAGCAGCTTGTCATCGTATGGGATATATCCACATGGCTGGATTCCTGCTTCCATAGACCAACTGTCTTGTACCACTCTTCTTTCCACCACAGATTGTCCAGCCTTGAAAGTACATTAACAAAATTAAATATCATAGGCTGGTAGTGAAAAGGCTGAAATGTGTGAATCTCATTAAAACATATTGTATCTTGCCTACACCAACCAGTCAGAAAATAATTACTTTCTTTAGGGCTACCCCCTTGGTACTTGACCAATCTTATAAACTACATATTTTTTCCCATAAATTCCTACCTCCCTATCTGTATAATGTATAAAAGGGCCTGGCACTCCATGCAAGGTTAAAGCTAATCGTCATCTTATTTAATAATTTAGTTAACCATTCCCTACATTTAGTATTCATTGTATCCTGATATATTCAAACAAATGCTGGAATATGTTATTTACTGTACATTGTTCAATAAAAAGGGGTTTTAAAAAATGCTCATGTGATTATAGCTTGAGTCTTCATCCATTCATATACTCCAGATTTATAACAAACCAATATGCCTGCATTTCTGGTACTGACTGCACAACCTGCAAACGGTTAACCATCCAGCATGCACAGTTTGGGTGATGCCTGTCAAAGACATTTATTATGTGAGCTGAGAGCTGTAATCTGTGATGAACACACTGCACATGGCAGGCAGCATGCTGCTTTAGATGAAGGCAGCCAGTGAAATATGAAGCCATTGGGCGATTGTGATCTATAACTGAACTCTGGCAGTGCACAGAGCAGCTAAAGGTCTTACAGATGAAAGTGTCATTGACAGAGTGCGCACTCTCCCCAATGTGAAACATGCCATTTAGAACTATGTGAAAAACTCTGCAAGCTGTTCAGGCATTCAGGCTGCAATCCAGGTCCATACGGTCTTGCATGTCTGTGGTAAACAAATACATTGCTTTCTAATTTGTGCGTGTGCCAGAATACTTTCTTTGATGATTTAAGAATGTGGAATGAATATACATTTTAGCGATCAGAGTCCCAAAAGTAAACTGGTTTTATTAGATGTTATTTTTACTTAATGCATAATATGACAGAGTAGTTAACCAGTCAAGTAAGGCCACCTGAAACTAATATTTAAGGATAAGTAATTTCTGGATCCATTTTTTTTGCTTCCCGTATATTTTTAATTTTAAAAGGTATCTCAATTCTGCTGTGTACTCTGTTTTGGTTCTCCTTAAATGGGAATTGAATCCTGTAATAGCCTTAGCAAGCATATAGAGTTTATGAAAAATGGGAGGGGGCAACACAATAATTGAATAAATAGAAGGATTCATTAAACATGATGCAAATAGTTGGTGGCCTGTGCCTTTGAGGGGGCTCACAACACCTCCCTGCTCAGAGTTTTATATAGAGATGGGTATACTGGATATAGAAAACGTGGAGTGATCGGGATATTATCTGGATTGGGTGCCAGTGCAACAGCAAGTTGACAGATCTGTGAACTGACAAGAACCAATCCAAAACAAAATTTTGTATCATTTGTGTAGAACAGGGGTGGGCAATTAATTTTACCAAGGGGCCACATGAGAAACTAGGACTGTTGTGGTGGGTCAAACTTAATTCTACTACGTATTAATTTTTGACCTGGAAAGGTTTGTAAGTACCTCCTAGATTGTAAGCTCGAAAGAGCAGGGCCCTCAAACCCCTCGTGTATTGTATTGTACTGTTTTGTCTCATGTTCTGTCCCCCCCGCTATTGTACAGCGCTGAGCAAACCTTTTGGTGCTATATAAATACTGTATAATAATAATAATGTAAACCTATAGAAAACTGTGACAGACCCAACCGGTACAGGGGCTTTTGGAGGGGACTAGGGGCTAGCCTTCTATGGGATCGCTCTTCTCCAGCCATGGACACACTTGGGTAGCATACCCAGTAGCACCATCGTCCAGCACCATTTCCGTCTGGACCAGCCTCTCCAGCTCCATCAGCCATTCCTCCAGAGGAAGCTCTCCTACGAATGGTATCTGCAATGCAAGCTGATCACAAAATGGGGTTTGAAATAATTCTCCTTGGAGAACCTGAACCTTCTCGAGGGCCTTGTTGCACAGTTCTCTTCTGATCACATCCTTCCAGTCCAGTCCTTCTGCAGAAACTGGGCCAGAGTTTACTGCAGTCTCCACTGAAATTCAGCTGCCGTTTCCTGTCCTCCTTCATCCATAATCCCAGTGATAGTTGGATTTCTCTGAAGGGAGGAAGCAAATGCCACTTCTGCCACCAAATACAATGGACCGCCTGTCACCCAGATTGGGTGATTCCATCAGAGAACTGCTTCCTTGCCACTAGGACACTATCAAGGTATTATAACTGGGCATTGCACCTAAGCTAGTGTCACCTAGTCTTGGGTGCGATGCCCAGCTATAGTGCCAAGTGGTCCAGTGGCGAGGAAACATTTGTCTGAATGAATCGCCCAATCGAGATGACAGGTGGTCTGTCACAAAAAGAATACCCAGAGCTAGGAATAATAGGTACAACTGCTCAAGAAATAGGTCTCTCTCAGATGGGTGGTCAGGGGCTGGTAAAATGATTGGCCGAGCCGTGGTTTTACCTCAGCCCACCTGAAATGTAAAATAACAGAATAATGTTGCTGCTCACATGCTACAGAAGTGGCATTTTTAACTTGGGCTGTAGAGTTTCACCAGTAGCACAGCTTGTCAAACTCACCCATTGTGTTCAATAGGACCACGCTGCAACTGCATGCAATGTATGTGATTACAGTGCAATAATACAGCATTATAGGGTTAAATGTGGCAGTGAGGAGGCAATATAACACCTCCTCACTGCCTGCCAATTGCCCTGTAAAAAACACTGTAACTGCAAGGAGAGAGACTGAGATCGGTACAGAGAGATTTCTGTAGATCCTGACCTGCAGTGAAGAACAAGTGCACGGCTCCTGAAGTTTGCCGTGAACCGGCACTAACACAAAGAACTTGGCAGGTTAGCAGAGGGTTGGGACGTGTTCTAGGCATCGCTTTCCCGAGCCTCCTCACTGTATCTATCAGCTTCCCAGGCTCTGTCAGTATGCCTCTCTGGGCCTGTCAGCTTCCTCGGCGAGTAAGGCTCAGAGAAGCATGCTAGCAATGGAGGCATCAAGGACCAGATAGGGATAGTGAAAGGGCTGTTTGTGGCCCTGGGGCTGCAGTTTGCCCAGGACTGGCCCTTTAGCCTACCCCCTCTTCCACCCAACTATGTTTACATTCTCTGTAGCAATATGGATGCTTGCCTCCTTCCTGCATCCTCCATATATGCAGAACCCATGTTCTTTTCCTTTGCATTTAATTATTTTATTTATTTATTTCAGGTACTTATATTGCACCGTCAATTTATGCAGCGCTTTACATATATATTGTACATTCACATCAGTCCCTAACCCTCAAGGGGCGTACAATCTAAGGTCCCTAACTCACATTCATATACAAGGGCCAATTTAGACAGGATCCAATCAACCTACCAGCATGTCTTTGGGAGGAAACCAGAGTACCGGAAGGAAACCCACGCAGGCACAGGGAGAACATGCAAACTCCAGGCAGGAGGTGCCGTGGCTGGGATTCGAACCAGCGACCCCAGTGCTGCCAGGCGGAAGTGCTAACCATTTAGCCACTGTGCTGCCCATAGCCACTGTACCCTGCACATTTCCTGGGGTACTAAATTATGACTGGTTGGATAAAATGTTTTGATTGGATAACCTGAATCAATGAATGCTTTGCATCTTCAAGCCATATTTGACCAGCAGATGTCAGTGTGAAATCTTAAACTGCAACTCCTTATCCCCATAAAATCCTAGAGCTGAGAAATATACAGGGGAGGAAGATACAGATAAGTAGATGTGCGCTAATGAGGCTGCAGTGATGGGCACTGATAGGCTGCACTGATAGGTGGCACTGATGGGCACTGATGAGGAGGCACTGGTAGGTGGCACTGATGGGCATTGAAAGGCATCACTGATGGGCACTGAAAGGCAGCACTGATACATGGCACTGTTAGGCGGCACTGACTGGCACTGTTAGGTAGCACTGACTGGCACTGATAGGTAGCACTGATGCACACTGATAGGCGGCACTGACTGGCACTGATAGGTGGCACTGATTGGCAGCACTGATAGGTGGCACTGATTGGCATTGATAGGTGGCACTGGCTGGCACTGATGGATGACACTGAAAGGCAGCACAGATATGTGGCATTGATGTGCACTGGTATGCACTGATATGTGGCATTGATGTGGCACTGATAGGCACTGACAGCTGGCACTGATGGACTTTGACAGGTGGCACTGCTGGGTCTACACTGATCTTCAGGGCACACTGATCATCAGTGTCCTGATGATTAGTGTACATGCCCCCTTCGCGGAAAGCCGATTACTGGCTCTCCTCTCCTCTCGGGCTGTCAGCGTGACAGCTCGAGAGGAGAGAAATGCCGATAACCGGCATTTCCGTGTTTACATGTGATCAGCTGTGATTGGACACAGCTGATCACATGACTGAGCCGACATCTTCAGCTCTTTCCGTGAACGGTGATCCGCTGTGTCCGAGGGACACAACGCACCGCTGATCGCCACGCATGCGCGGTGAGAATGGGAGGACGGCATATGACATCCTCTCAGAATGAGAGAACCACCTTGCGCTCCTCATTGGACTATATGGTGCGCGGGAGGTGATTAAGTGAACTTGTACTATGGCCATAATAAACAACATAACAGATTCCCTTTAGGAAAAATGCTTTAGGCATTCTGTATTTGTGTTCCCCTGCCACCCCATATCTATGTATAAATCAAAATGTATCTAAGGCTAAGCATGCCCCTGACCCCCCCCCCCCCCCCACACACACACACACATTCGCATGATAGTGCTCTGGCCTAATTACACTGTTCAACAGGTAAAAAGTTTTGGGCATAAAATTAGCTAATCTTACATAATTTTGGGGTGCTGAAAACGAAAATGACCCTAAAAAATGTTGATTGGCTCTAGTTTCCATGATATATTCATCCATCTAATGACGTAAGCCATTCAAAATTATGATGCAACTTCAGCTGCATATTGCGCAATTGATACTGGTGACCAATAGAAAATTGCATGTATACTGAGATGATGCAATATTAGCCTTTAATTGCATCACTTCACTGCATAAAAGCTGCAGTATCTGTAGCTGATTGTAGTTCGACAGCGTCTTTACATTTCGTTTTATGCTTATATAGGCTACTCAGTAATGCCTCAAACTTGTGTGAATAAAGCAGATAATTTCTGCTATATCTGCGGTGAAATAACTTTTATCTCACAAAAAAGGAGGATAACAAGAATGATTAAGAAAGCCTACAACTTGTATTTTGGCTGCAAGATAGGAGACCAGGACAAGAGCTGGGCACCACATATATGCTGCAATTCTTGTGGGACGGCACTGGAGCAATGGTTGAATGGAAAAAAGGCATCTATGCCTTTCGCTGTGCCAATGATTTGGAGAGAGCCAACAGATCATGTTAGTAATTGTTACTTTTGTATGGTGCCTCCAATTGTAAAAGGGCTAAATAAGAAGAAAAAGTTATCTGTGCACTATCCAAATATTCCATCGGCAATACGTCCAGTTCCTCATGGAGAGGGGCTACCAATTCCTAAAGCACCAGAATCCTTCGTGGTTGAGTCAAGTGAGGAAGAACCTGAAGCGTGTAGTCACTTGCAGTTGTAAGAGATAGCCCTTTCCTCGAATACAAGAGAAAAGCCAAGAGAAGCAAAACCGACACAAACTGAAGACAAAACTAGTGAGAATCCTAAGTATTAAAATGATTCAACTTAGCTTATGGCTATAATTTTTCTTGGTAATCCTATGCAATATATTATGCCATTTAGGCTTTGTTATGTAGTCAATATCACTTGCTTTATATTTGTGGAAAGACATCTATCTATATAATTATTGTGCATTATGTAGTCATTACGCCTATAGTAGAAAACTTTCCGTTTACAGAAAAACTAGAGCCAATTGACAAATTTCATTGTTATATTTGAACTCAGAATGTGAAATTCATTAAGAAATGGATCCTTTTGTTTCCAAAACTGGCAAAAAATAAAAATTTGTTGAACAGTGTTATTGCTTTTAAGTTCTGAGAGCTACATTGTGGAAGGCAGGGGCAGTGTCACATATTCACCCATTCTCATAAGTACTGGGCTTTTCTGAGGTGTTTGTTGATGGACTGGGGTTGTGGGAGAGCACAAGGAAGGCATAGGAAAATTACAGCACCTCCTGTAAAGTAAACGTATTTAATGGTACTAACAGAGGGAAGCACACCTTAATTATAACTAGAAACAGCATTTTGCAGGCATTAAAACATGGTAATAAAATCATTTGCATCCATGACATTTGCTTATTCAACTATGAATCCCCTTAACTTGTATCTTAGAAAAAAATCATAATAGATATTTTGTTTGCTATCGGTAGATAGACAGAAGCCAGGGGGCAAACGCCTCATCCCAATACATAAGACAGCATCTTCTAGCCATACAATACATGCCATGGCATTCCCTAAACTGCACTAGACAGACATTGTGACAAAATATTTTAATCTACATACACAGCACATGAGTGGATTTAAATGTCAAAACAAGTCATATCATTGTATAAGAGGAAATGTGTACAAGTGCTTTGTATTTAAGTCTACAGGGCTCCGAAATAAATGTTTGGCAGCTGTTGAATTTAAAGTTTAATCCTTAAACTCAGACTGTAGATTTTCCCTATATTTAAACTGATACACTTATACTAACCGGATGACTGCAGTATGCCTCACACGAGTAAGTATATTCAGAGAAGGAGACATTCCAGGACCCAAGGTCATGGTCTGAACCCCAGAACAGCAGATCAAAAGTTCTCTTTCAGATTCAATGTAGTGAATGCATCAAGGTTAATACATCCACCACCTTCATACAAGCTTCAGGATGCTTTTAAAAGTTGCAAAGATCAAAAGCCGACGATGAAAAAAACACAGATCTGAATAAACAAGCATACGCACTTCACTAAAAAGGGCACTTTATTGATCAGGGATTCTCAACCAGGGTCCCGTGGAACTCTAAGATTCCTCCAGAGGTGGTTAGGGGTTCATTAAGCTGTGGCTGATTGACCTCCCATCTTGTGGTTCCTCCGTGGTTCCTCCATGGTTCCAGGCACAATGCCACATGGCAAAACCAGTGGTATGACACCAATATGCATTTCTACTGACCACCAAATAAGTGGCATTCTTCCTACTGATCCCAGATTAACTGATTTTTTGCTGGGCTTCCCTGAGACCTGAAAATTATTTCAAGGGTTCCTCTAGGGTAAGAGGTTTGAGAAAGCCTATTATAAATATAATGTAAAACGCTGAGCAAACTGTTGGCGCTATATAAATCCTGTATAATAATAAATATTCAAGGTCTGCTTTCTTCAAACAGTTAACATTTTTTTTGTTTTGTGGACACTTGGAGTCCGCATGATTCCAGCATATTTACAAGCTTCACTGAGATGAAGGGGCTGAAAAGAATCAAGTGGCAAGAGGCTAGAGATTTTAAAAATGGCTTTTAAACCTAATTCCAACAGATTGTATAGAGGTAAATTGAGTTTATCTTTAGTAATTTCAGAATTTTGTGACTAGTTTAGGCGGTTCACTGGTTTGTTTTAATTCTCCATCTGTGTTTGCTCAGTAAAGTAACATTTTAATTAAAAAGATGGCATTGCCTTATGGGACAGTGGTGGACATGCCAGAACTCCCCTTTTAAGCTCTAGAAGAAATTTACATGCCCAGGTATACAGAAGACCACAAATAAATGTTCCTGCTCTTGGGAAGTTATTTAACTTTTTATGGCAGGTTCGCTTTAAGATTTTAATATTTGTATTCTGAAAAAGATGGGCTTCCGAAGACTAAATAATAGGATGAAGGAAAAGGCAGCTTCTCAAATAGTGCTTTAGACGTATTAAAAGTTTAATCTGTATCTGCTTAAACAACATTTCAGATAACACTTGTGGTTATTTCCAACGGACATATCAGGCTCAATTCACTACTATGAATGAGCGGTAATGTACAGCGCTGAGCGAACTGTTGGCACTTTATAAATACTGTATAATAATAATAATAATAATGCTGCTACTTATTTTATCTAATAATGATTTTCTCCTAAATAAGAGGTGTCTTTATTTTTTCACATTAAGTAGCATTAATCTGTTGAAAGCCATATATTTTATGCAGAAAAGGATTCTCAATTGTGAAGTCACCCTGAGATGACCATCAGGGACCTGCTGCCTTGGACACATCTGTCATTCCAGCAGGTCCCTTAGTCTCCTCGAGCTGGCTACATAATTGATATACCTCTTCTGGAGCTGGTGATCAACTTAAAGAAATATTATTTTTATTATATTATAAATATTCAATATACTTATTTTCTTTAGGCAAGAGTTCCTCTTTCAAAAATATATACCTTAAAGTAGGTTTATTTTGGTCTTGTTTATATTATAACATGATATAAAGGTGCCATGCTTTATAACAAACTTATTATTTTGCTGATCAGGATGATAACATTAGCAGTATACATCTTTATCTGCCCATGCATTTGTTTAATACACAGCAGCTGCCTTAATAAATAAATCAAATGGCATATTACAGAGCCATGCAAATTCTTTATCATTTGACACTTGGAGTCTCCTTGGATTCTTTTACTCTTTATAAGGGTTTCTTTTAAGGAGAATACTAAACATCTACAGAATCTGTGATCTCTGATTACATGAGCTGACAATCTGTTGTTACTCTGTTGCAGAGATGTGTTCTTTTGAAACTCCAGAGACCTCGTATTATGATCTTAAGTCAGGGTTGGGCTCGCTCCATATGTTATTGTACACACCAAGCCAGCTAGCATCTTGGCATATGTGGGTGAAAGAACAGAGAAAACTCCAACACGTGGTAGATATTTGCTGGTCCTCTCCACATGAAAGAGAAATGCATATGTTCACAGTAAGGTCAGAAAAGCTTGGGCCATATCCTGCTTATATGTTCTTGATGCAGGGTGACAAGCTCTCTGATACTCAGTGATTTAAACAGTAAACAGAAAACCGTTTATTGTGTAAGATGTCCTGGAAGATGTATATTCCATACTGCTGAAAAGAGAAATTCTCACTATCACTTGCTGAAATTCAGTGAAATGCATCACATTCATTGCCGTATGGGATGACCCTAGTTCTCTGCAGTATTTACTATGGGAGTCTTTGTATATTGTTTCTGTGGCTGGAGTGAGTTTTTATGACCTCTGTTTTTATGATATACCTGTGTGCCTCCACTTTTAATCCGGTGGCCTCTACTCTTTGAAAATGTGTTATTACACGAAACGCGTTAGCGAGACCCCCCTGTACATGGATTATTGATCTGCATGCTTCTATGTTCACCCTTGATGTGTCATTTTTTTAATCTGAATTTTGATGTAACTCCATCTGTCCATTAAAAATACTACACTATTGGAGTTTTTTCTCTTCTGGGCTAATTTTTTTTATATTTTGAGCCCCCCCCCTTTCAAGGTGCGTTTTAATAGTGGATTCACACTTAAATGTATGATCCCCCCGATGGCTGAAATCCGTACTACAGGATGCATTTAATATGATGGTTATGCTCACTACTGGAATGAGGAAATCTGCCCTGGTTTGATGACATCTGGTGACTCAACCCCACCTGACGACTTCACCTGGACGCAGAGTTCCCGTCTCCAGAGTACCTTGGAGTAGGTCTTATTTACTCCAACGTACAAGAATTTGTGCTATCTGGTTAGTACATTGTATACTCATTCCTCACAGCCACGGAAGTCACGATAATTCAACAGCCACTTATTGAACCACGATTGTCACATTGCACCTTATGATTTATACTTAAGACTTTTATTCCATTGACTTTTATTCATTTTATGATCTGCATATTTTAGCGCTGCATTTTTACTGATTACTTGCATATTTTTGGAGGATTTGAGGTATTTTCCTCTTTTTTTCTGGCTGCTCACTCCGTCTCTTTACACCACCCAGCGCTCGTATACTACTGTTTATATCTAAAAAATAAGTAGCTGCTGACTTTTAAAAAAACAGCCACTCACCTGTCCCTGGATCCCACGGTGTTCTCCCCACAGCCCATTTCACCGGCCTTCCAGTTTTCCTGGCACTGGCATCTTCAGTGTGGGCACCAGCTGTGACAGCTTGTGGCTTCACAGTCAGGTGCCCACTGCGCATGTGCGAGTAGCACTGCGCCTTATGAATGGTCCCGTAGTCTTCTGGGACCTATCCCATGTCTCAGAAGACTATGGGGACAGAGGGGAACAACTTCCACTTCTGATTGCTGAGGAAGTGGGAGCAAGTACCTGTCAGTTTCGGGTACCTGCTCCCCTCCCACTCCCCAAAGGTGCCAATCCTTAATGGGGAGTGGGGGACCAGTCTAAAACGGAATGCCCCCTTTTGGGTAGAACTCTGCTTTAGTGCGCAAAACTTTCAATCCTAGTGCATTTTTGCAGCGTATTGCAATGCACACTGAAGAAGTCAGTTTACAATAACCCTCAGCATTGGTGTCAGTAAACACAATAACCCCTCCCTCAATCATTGGTGTCGGTGGACGCAATAATAACCCTCAACATTGGGGTTAGTGAGTGCAATAATGACCTCCCACATTGGTGTCAGTGGATGCAGTAATAACCCCCAACATTAGTGTGGGTGGAAACAGTAATATCCCCCAACACTGGTGTCAGTGAGTGCAGAAATAACCTTCAACATTGGTGTTAGTGGACACAATAATAATGCAGTAATAACCCGCAACATTGGTATTAGTGGATGCAATTTTAACCCTCAGTAAATGTGTCAGTGAAAGTAATAACCCCAGCATTGGTGTCTGTGGATGAAACAATAACCCTCAGCTTTGGTGTTAGTGGAGACAATAATAGCTCCCAGAATTTGTGTCAGTGGACACAATAACTGTCAGCATTGGTGTCAGTGGATGCATTATCAACCCCCCAACATAGGTGTCAGTACTAGTAACCCCTCTGCCCCCATTTATAGTCACCGACCGTGAAATTTAATACCTTCATCGCTCTGCATTGGTGGTCAGGACATTGAAATTTAACCCACTTCCATGCATTGTTTGGCAATGAAAGTTAACCCTCCACCTCCCCACATTGGTGGTCATGGCAGTGAAATTTAAACCTCTCTACATCCCTGAATTATTGTTCATTGACAGTGAAAGTTAAGCACCCCCCCATTGGTGGTCAGTGGCAGTTAAAGTTGATATCCGCACCCCCATTGGTGATCACTCTCTCTCCCCCCCCCCCAGCCCTGGGTCTTTGCTTGTACTCTGTACAGAGATAACTCATCTCACAATACAGCCTCTCTTTCAGTACCACTCTAACTGGTGCCCAATAGCTACATATAGAGGCTAAAGCATGGATTTTTTTAATGACAAAGTCTCTTTAAAGTTGAACTCCAGAAAATGCATAAATGCATTTATGTACGGTTTTAAACAAGCCTTTGAATGTACAGTATTTTAAAAGTAATTAGTGTAAGTACCCAATTATGTCTGCATTTCAACCTCCCTAACCCACTTGCACAGTAACGCTGGCTAGAAGAGAGGGGGGGCAGCAGGTTGAGCCAGTCTGGCATGATTCATTAGTCTATTGCATCTCCTTCATTGTCCAATAAGCAGGCTGAGGTGTGTTTTTGACCAAGCTCTGCTGCAATTGCAGTAAAGGTGATGGGTCTGTGATGTCTGGCAAAATAAAACAAAACTGAACAGATTTTCAAATCTTTTTGCTGGCAAAATACCTGTTCTCTGCAAATACCTGGCAAGAATCTATAAATGTAATGAATCCGGCTGCCCAATATGTTATATCACTAAAGATGCCTAAAAAGCTTCTTTTTGCCATAGCAATAGCGACCCTTGCTGATAATTATTTGGCAAATGCAGTCTTCTGGTGGCATTCAGTGGCAAATGAAAAGTGATCCAACATCATGTCATCAGTATTTTGAAATGGACTATGTCTGTTTGGGCTGAAATCAAATAATTGCTGTCCTTTAGGGATTCCCCAATTAGTTTGTGTTTTATGGGATAATTCAATTGTTAATCAATTTTGTACAGTTCCTGACTCTGTGCTATGGCATTCATATTGAAACGTTAACAGATGTAAACCATGAAACCTTGGGGGCACTGTGTATTTTTTTCCCCCACAATTGCAAGAGAAGTATGAACTTCCCTGCAACTTTTACTATAGATTCTTAAACTTTGTCAGGGTTTGGAGACACAAGTTAGACAAGTGCAGGCACTTACCCCCCCCCCCCCCCTTGTCTCTTCCTCTTCCCCACCTAAAAACCCATTTCCACCTTTTAAAGAATACAGAAAATTGTATTATTTGGTAGTAATTTTTTTTCAAAAAAAGAAATGTGATAAAATGTATAAAACAATACACCAAACTTTCTAAAGAGATTTTAGAGTCACTTACATATTGGGTTTGATTTATTAAAAGGTCTTAGCCCTAGTTCACACTGATGCGGTTTTAGACTGCAGTGATACGGATGGCATGGAAAATAAAATGAAATTCTTCAGAGGTTGTTCACATCTATGCAGTCCACACGCAGTGCTTTTTGAAAAAAAAGTGGTGTGATCCAATTTTGAGGTCCATAGAGTTGAATGTAAATCATGTGAAATGCTTATTTGTTCACTTTACATGTGATTCCAATGCATTTTTGCCAAGTCTCCTGTGTGTTACTGAGGAGAGAGAATATAAATATTAATCCAAAATCGCAACTGCATGAAAATTGCAGGAAAAATGCATTGCTAGCCAAGCCGAAAATCTTGGACAACTAAGAGATAAGAGTAGATTACGTGTCAATTGCCTGAAACAATACAGTTCTATGTCTTAGTAGGTTACAGCTGGCTGTGTGCCTAGAAATATTGTTACCTCATTTTTTTTCTCATGAGGATGCAGCTGAAGAAAAGAAACCTCAGGGAGAACCCTATATGTATAACAAATATAAAATAAAGTTTCTAAAGCATACTGTAACTCTTGAGTGAGGCCCACTTGCTCAGGGCAAATGGCAGTTGCACTAATTTTCCCCAGAGCTTAGTGAGAGCTTCGCTTTGTAAAGAATACCCAATCAGGTGCAAGGAAAATAAAAAAAACATAATTTTGCTTGCACATGATTGGATGAGGGAGATCAGCAGAGCTTCAGAATTGGCCCAAACTGGAATTGGGTACATCGACTCTCTAATCTCTACATTTGTGGCATATGTGGTTTATCAGCTTCTCTCCTTGCTGTTTACATCAGGAGCAGCAGAAGGGACCTTGTAGTAACATCCATGATTCAACATATTTATAGAGATAACACAGCGTAAATGAGTACTATCAACTCGTATAAACATTAGTCATGAAATGTATTTTGTTAGATATACATGCATTTACGTGCAACAGATCCACACATTTAAAAGAACCCTTTGCTTTACACATTTGCACGCACCTGCAATATCAGCACTGTCAAACACAGACGCAAGCACACTTGCGCGTACACACACACCAGTGGTGTATTTAGGTTTTGTGGTACCCTAGACAACACAAAAATTGGTGCCCCCCCCACAGAAAGAGCCTGACATTGACCAAGAACACTCCTGTCCTCCACCCGAGCCTTCCACTACCACTGCCCCCATACACCAGCCACCATCCCCCAATGGCGAGAGAGAGAAAGACACTCGCCTTCACAGCTCCGGACATCCCCAGGAACTAGAGTTGGGCTGTGCATACACCGTCATGAAACCGACAGCATCTCTCAGAAGCCACCAGGTCCCCATGCCACGCGTGTCCCTTCTTTTGTCCCTTCTTTCAAGGGGCAGTGCTGCCCTCCCCAGAAAAATGCTGCCCTAGGCAAATGCCTTGTTTGCCTTGTGCTAAATACATCCCTGAAACACACACTCACCAATGCAAACACTAACATCATCACACATGCATCTGCATATTTACACTCCCTGGTACTCTGTCATCTATATGAATAAAGGACTTTTACAACATTAGTGGCATGGCAGCAATAGGAGAATTTAGGACCCTGTATTATTGGAATGCCAAGTCAAGATTTCCTAGATAATCAATTGCTTTATTTGTTTAAAAGTAGTAATGAATCCTGATAAATGAGTGTTCGCATTTATAAACAGGATTCTGTAACAAGGAAATGGAAGCTGAAGCTTCAAATAATGGCACTGAAAAAGCTTTGACTTAAAATTAAAAAAAAAAATAAAAATCTTTGTTCACATTTACTGCATGTTCTAAATGAAATCTTTGATCTGCGCTACTACTGGCCAGTGCCACTAGGTGGCACTCTTAGAACAATTCATTGTCCTGGAAGGTTTATAATGACTGATTCACTTTTCATGCAACAGAAGTCAGGGTGTGGAATAACCTTCTGAGAAGGAACTTGAAACATCTCAAAGATGTTGAGTGTTAAACATAAAAGAGTAACTCAGTATGCCTGTGTGAGTGAAATAAAGGAAGGGGGGACAGTGAGTTATGGAATGGAGAGGTCTCAATTTGCGTAGGGTAGAGATAACCTAGGGCAAGGTGCTTGCTTCATTTGCAAAAGATTCAGACTTGAAAAATAAATTGTCCTGTTCCCTGTGTGTAGTGGCTGTTCACTGCACAGTTTGTAAGTAAACAATACATCTCTAAAGTTGCCATTTCCTCTCGTTATATCCACCATTGAATTAACTCTAAATTTCACATTTTTCCTCAATTTATATCTAATATTGAATTATATTGGTCTTGCCATAATTCATTTAACAGGAATCTGTTATTTATATTTGTAACTAGCAAATGTCTGCTTGGTCATTAATGGGTAAATTGAGGCTGATTGGGTTTTAACCTCTGAGTGAGTCACATCACTGAACGCTTACTTTTTGTTCAAGTGCACCCTTTAGGGAGAGAAACTGCTAGAAGAGTGGGAGCCGATCATAGTTTACTGAGATAAAAGTCTGAACAGGGGATGATCATAGGCCATTGGGAGAAAAGGCAGTGGGAACAGATCACAGGTTACTGGATGAAGATGCAGAACATTTGCTGATCATGGACCACTTAGAGAAGAGGCATAGCATGAGCCGATCATAGATTACTGGGAATAGAGGCAGGACAGGGACTGATCATGGACCACTTAGAGACGAGGCATAGCATGAGCCATTTATGGATTGCTGAGAGAAGAGTCCAGACAAGGGCTGATAATAGGCCATTGGGAGAAAAGGCAGAGTGGGAGCTGATCACTGGTTACTATAAGAAGGTACAGGACATTGGCTGATCATGGACCACTTGGAGAAAAGGCACAGCGTGAGCCGATCATAGATTACTGGGAGAAGAGGCAGGAGAGGGACTGATCATGGACCACTTAGAGAAGAGGCACAGCGTGAGCCGATCATAGATTACTGGGAGAAGAGGCAGGAGAGGGACTGATCATGGACCACTTAGAGAAGAGGCACAGCGTGAGCCGATCATAGATTACTGGGAGAAGAGGCAGGAGAGGGACTGATCATGGACCACTTAGAGAAGAGGCATAGCATGAGCCATTTATGGATTGCTGAGAGAAGAGGCCAGACAAGGGCTGTTCATAGGTCATTGGGAGAAAAGGCAGAGTGGGAGCTGATCACAGGTTATTCTAAGAAGATGCAGGACATTGGCTGATCATGGACCATTTAGAGAAAAGGCATAGCGTGAGCCGATCATAATTACTGGGAGAAGAGGCAGGATGGGTACTGATCATGGACCACTTAGAGAAGAGGCATAGCATGAGCCGATCATAGATTACTGGGTAAAGAGGTAGGACAGGAACTGATCATGGACCATGAGGGATGAAAGAGGAATCAAAATCGCAACCTAACATTGACATTTGGGTAAGGGGGGAATAGAGTAGGCATAATTTGGTGGTGGTTGGAGAGTATAGCAGCAATTAAGGGAGGCTTAGGGAATGCTGTTGGGAACTTTATTCGAGGGGGGAATTGGACAGTGCTGCTGGGAACAATTATACAGTATTGACAGTTATAAGTACCATGAGAGGAAGAAAAGGGAAAAGTTCTCAGGAGTAGTCTGATGAGCACAGGCAAAGCTGTCCTTTACAGGCCCTGACATTGAGGCTGGGTGCAGGTGAGGAGCTGCCATTCACAACTTAAGCACTTTTAGTTTATATTTGCTGAAGCTGTGTTACAGATCAAGAACAGGGGTCCCAGAGGATACGGGGATAAGGATTGACAAACAGTATGGGGGAGATTTATTAAAACAGGAGCATGCAAAATCTGGTGCAGCTATGCATAGAAACCAATCAGCTTCCAGGTTTCATTGTCCAAGCTTAAAGTGGTTGTAAACCCTTCCATATACCAAGTGAAGTGACTGCCCTCAGTGACGTGCCTGACGAAGGGGCACTGCATGGCTGTCAAATGTTGTCTTTGTGTTTACCATGTGACAACGAAATAAAGCTTTGGACCCATTTTGAGGAATCCTTTTTGTGCTGGTGACATTTCTTCACTTTGATTGTCTACAGTTCCCAGCCTGTCATCACTGCAACACCCAGCAATACTGAACAGCCATCTTCAGGAATGTGTCATTGGGAATATTGCGATTGGCCTCAGGTGATACACAGAGATGAAACAAGTCATCTTACACAAGTTGTACCTGTTCATCAACCCCATCTTTTCCCTACATCCATTCAAAGTGCATAATTTACACAGGATCTCTCAACTCAGAAAAGCAGTGGGAGGAGAGCTGAGGTTACATCAGTGAGGAGATCTCTGAGAGCCGATTGGAGGGAAGAGACACATGCCCCTTCACACAGCTCACAGGAACAGAGCTGACGAGGAAAACATGTCAGAAGTGACTCATGCTTGTAGCGGAGGAGCGAGGCAGCAGACAGAAATGACATTGTACTTTGGATTGAGACAAGTATACACTATAGAGGGATAGGCTTTGTTCATATTTCATGTTTGAGGTTTACAATCACTTTAATTAAACAAGCTGAAGTTAGACGAACACAAAAAAAAATCTGCACTTAGGAGTGTGCTCAAAAATCACAATTAGTTATGGCTCCATCCTGGCTTTCATGGATCACTCTTGCCTTGCTGCCCTCAAAGGACTGGGGAAGTCCGAGAACACTGTAACCAGAGAGCAAAACAGAAGGAGCACTGGCCTAGTGCATTATCCTTAAAACATGATTTCATTTGCATAAAAGTGGTAAGTATTATACTGATAAAAGACAAGTAAATCAAAGGCTCACTGTGTAAAAACAGCACCAGTCCGCAATACATCACATCCCATCACATCAAGCCTGTTGGATGTTCATTGACCAGATGGTGTTGTTTTTATATGATGATCCTTTGATTTACTTGTCTTTTGTGAGTATAATTCTTACCACTTTTATACAAATGAAATCATGTTTTAAGGATAATGCACTAGGCCAGTGCGCCTTCTGTTTTGCTTTCTAGTTAAGCTGAAGTTAGAAGCTGATTGGCTACCATGCACAACTGCATTATGTTCTGAATGTTCCAGTTTTAGTAAATCTCCCCCTTTGTATTTTATTGCTGCCCATCTTTCCCTCAAAAATTAGCCCGCACACTGACCAATTATCCTGAGAACCCTAAAGTTCCTCCTAACACACATACACTGAAATCTAAGTTTCCACTACCCACAAATTAGATTTGTGAGGAACCTTGCTCCTGACACCTCTGGTGAGTACCTTTTTGCTTTCATGCAGACTGGCACATAGGCTTTTGCTGACCAAGCACACTGCACTCAATAGCAACTGTATATTGGCTAAACCAGGTAATCTCACTTAAAAGATAGAGAGAAAACAGGTGGCGCACACACCTAGTGCATTATCCAAGGTTTATTGTAGGAATGAAATAATAAAAACATACTCACAGACGAAGCATGTATCTAAAAAGCATAGAAAAATGACAATGGCCACAATGGCGGGCAAGGTGTTCTCACTGTCAGTGCGGTCAAATGTTGATGCGTTTCGGGGACGAATCCCTTTCCTCAGAGCTGATGACCAACCTCTGATGCTGATGTATGATGTATGGACAGAAAGAGCCTCGCTCATACATCAGCATCAGAGGTTGGTCATCAGCTCTGAGTAAAGGGATTCGTCCCCGAAACGCATCAGCCATTTGACCGCACTGACAGTGAGAACACCTTGCCCGCCGTTGTGGCCATAGTCATTTTTCTATGCTTTTTAGATAGATGCTTCGCCTGTGAATGTTTTTATTATTTCATTCCTACAATAAACCTTGGATAATGCACTAGGTGTGTGCGCCACCTGTTTTCTCTCTATCCAGTGGCTGATTTCCCCGTCTGAGGAGGGCTGCACCCCTGGAACATTTCCTTTTGTCGTCGCTGTCCTGGTACCCTTGGCTTTCCTTTTGGCTGTGCATATCCTGAGGCGCTGGAGAGTACATACGATATCCGAATCTCACCTAAAAAGCTAGTATGAGCACACACTCTCCCCATCTCTTTCCACCAGCCACCAGTAGAAGGTAACAATGCAAATCTTGCATGTAACCAATAGTTGTGTGGTAGTTAAGGTGATTTCCCTACACAGCTGGAATCCTACACCGTCACTATGACCGCTGTCCACACACAATCACAGATTCCTATCTGGCAATGAGATTTGTCCTTGCCTATGATTTCACTTACTGGTACTAGTCAATGCTATCAGATTGGCTGTCTTGTTCCCTGTCTGCCTACCGCTGCAATGCGGTAGTAGCAGCCTTACCCCAGCCCCTTAGGAGCTTAACTGAAAACATGCTAGCAGCAGTGACTGTTTCTGCTCAGGGATGTGATGGCAGATACCTGGAGTTGGTTATGTGACGATCGCGGCGTCAGACCCCAGCCCTTCTCACAAAACTCGTGACCGAAGGACTAGCAAAACTAAAACCGCGCTGTCACGTGCGTAACAATGCCATGCCCAGCTGCACCCTGCATAAAGATTTTCCAGCTAATGGACCACAATCTGTGTATCTGCAGCCTGGGAGCGATTGTTACTGGGTCAGGTTAATTACACAGTTAACGCTTCACACTGCCACCACCTCCTTTTTGTACAGAGAAAGAGGAAACTCGGCAATATCAGCAATAACACTATGATGTTTGCAGAAGCGTCGGTATACCACTGTCACCGCAGGCAGAGATATACCGAAGTTTAAAACACACAGTAGCACTCTTCAGAAGCAGGGGTTCTTAGTTTGCATTAAACTGCTTTAGAAACAGTTCAACACTTTCAGAAAGTAAGATTTATTACTAAAAGGTCAAAAGGGTGCAATAAAAATATTTACAGAAAAAGATGTAGCCAATATATATATATATATATATAAATATACATAGAACAATAGCACAGCAAAGGGATAACAGAAAGAAGTCTAGAGGGATAAAGTACTTGCCGTCAGCCTTGGTTTAAGCAGATCAGGTTACAGAACCAAAAGGATGCCTTATCTCCCAAAGTTGGTTCCGATGTTAAAAGGGAGGATCAACTTTTTTTCAACTCCACTTAGCTTAGCTTTTTCTAGGAACTCAGCAGGGTGTCTCCTTGGGGCAGAGAACCAATCGCCTCATGTGGGCGGGTGTTGCAGGCGGAGACCCAAGCTATGACCAAAAACCCTCCCAATTGATGTCATGGTTCATAACTTACCCTGGATACATATAACATTCTATCCACGAGTAGATTAATACGCAGAATCTTCTGCTGAACGTCTACATATGAAATATGACATACCTGTTGTGACGGGTAAGGAGATATCATTCTCTGCTTTCCTGTATATGTCAGATAGGGGGTGTAATATATCAGACGACTTGTATTAAAGTGACCGGTTTGAATATCGGCCTGGTTTTTAGGCAAGTCTCTCATATTCCAAGATATGTAATCATAATGGGTCTTGAATGTGATGTCTGCTTTATGGCTTATCTGGAATGTCTTTGAACTCAGTGAAGGACTTGGTTTATGGCTTTACGATATCTTTCCAAGCAAGAGTCTCACAGACATATGGGCACCAGCTAATTGGGGTTTATAGCCATGACGCCCTCCCAATGAGTTTGCTGCCTGTGATCTCTGTCATCATCCAGACCACATGTCACTCAACAGAGAGGGAAGGGGGATATCGGAGGAATCTGATTTGGGAGAGAGAGATACAAGATGGAGGGGTATGGAGCAAAATGGATGACCGCGTCCATCTCTGTGTACACGATTGCTACAGGTCAGACTGTGCCCGAATGTGTTAAAGGATAAGTTCACTTTTTTAAAATAATAAATGCCAATGTTTTTGCATGTAGAAAAACGCACATTTACTATTTTTTTTTTTTTGAGCCTGGAAGCATTACACCAGCAATCAGCAGATCGCTCCATGCAGGACTCCTGCAGACTGTCAGTGTATCTGCTTGTCCGTACATCCCATATGTGCAAGCAGATAGTCTGAGAGGAAGACTCAATGAACTACCACAGCGCTCCACAGCGCCATGGTAGTTCATTGAGGACTTCTAGTTCAATCATTCACAGAATTCTGTGAATGAACGATGCAGCCATGTGGACAGCTAGAACAGGGAATTTTTCCCTGTAGTGCTGTCACAGGGAGCGGGGGATCATGCAGTGGCTGCAGCAGTGGGAACATGTTATGTGTTCCATCACAAACAAACACAAGGATTTCCCAGCAACACTTACTACCAGCTTGTGAAACAACCAATTTGGCCCTGTTTTAACAGTTTGCGTTACAGACAGAGGGTTTTGTTTGCACACATTTGCAAATACATGTGTAAGCCACAGTCCCACGTCAAGGGTCCTCTGTATACTGTGGACCTAACTAAAATTTCCAAAGCCTTTATAGTTGGAGCACATGTATGAATGAATAGGTTAAGGGCAGGTGTGCCTGGAGGAGCCCATCCCTCCTTAAAGGTACAGGGACGCATGTGATGCCCAGCTATGCCAAAATGATAGCAAAGGCATTCAATGCATCCAAATTAGCCAACTACACAAAAAATGGCAACCATCCCAACCTATAGCCAGCCTTAGCAGTAAGGTGCACCTTACTGCTAAGGCTGGCTATAGGTTGGGACAGTTGCAATTTTTTTTTTTTTTTTTTTTTGATGTTACATGTTCCAACCTTAAAACGGGTGGAACATGTAACATGTTCCCAAAGATGAATTTATCCTTTAGTGCCTTTATAGTATCTATGGTACAGCTTTTGAAATCTGACACAAAAGTGGCATAGTCTCAGTACAGGAATGTTTTTTCCTTTAACCTTGCCTGTGGAATTTCCTTAGCTGGCAGCATTAAGCAGATCAATCCTAACATCTTTGTGATCTGTCAATATTCTTTCAGGTTCAATCCTTACACAGTGAAAAATGGCTTAAAGGTTCAAACAAGCAACCAAGAAGGGAAAGCCAGGAGTACTGAACCCGTAATTAACCAGATCATTGATAAATTGAATCACGTCAATCAGGTAGGTGAAAAGAAAACACACAGCTGTTTAACTGAATATTAAACAGTCAATACAGTGTCAGATTGGGTATTCAAGATCATTCATTATTTTTACTTGAATGCATGTTTAAGAGAATTCCCGGAGATGGAGGATTGTTTTCTGTTTTTATTGGACTGCTTTTCGTCATAAACTTGTGTAACATTCAGCTGGCCTCACACCAGTCTTTTGAAGTATGGAAACAAGTTTTATTGTATGTGGGGTGGGTATTTCATAATAAGCCTGGTTGAGATTTTTTTTTTTGGATGATCATTCTGGGGCCCATGCATATTTGATGGATATAACCATGCTTGTTTCTGTAGTAATCGAAGTGAAAAAAAACCAAAAAACTTTGGGCAAACAAATTGCAGAGTTTTTTTTTTACCATTATTTAAACAACCGGAATAAGTGTACCATCCTTATTTGTTGCAAGTATTGCTGCCTCTGAAATCTGCTCATCTATCTTTTGTCTTAGTCACCATCAGTTAATAAACTAAAGAAGAAGATAACGGCTACACATGAAAGTCATGTCAAACATTAGAGGTCTTGGGCAAACAGCAGACATGACGGTGTTTTTTTAAATTTCTAGATCAGTGAAAAATGTTAATTTATTGTGACAGGGCCACTTTAATCAGTTGGGGTCAGGAATGTGTGCTGGCATTTGACCACATTTTTTTCATAGGAGGCACAGTTGATCTGAATTGGGCAGAGGCTGGGGGCTGTTTCTTATGAATGTGCATGCCAATGTCATTCTAGTAAGGAGGAAAGAAAGGTCTTTTGGTTATCAGATTACCTAACATCCAAGCTACATCAAATGCCTTTGGCCAGCTTTACTCTTGTCTCTGTTATTCTTTTTTGTGGCACTTTTTCCAGTAAAATTCTTTGCCTACTAGAATGTGCATCTTAATACACATCTAGAATATCTGTGTGACTGAGCAGATCTTTCCTTCCCTTCGATGAGAGGGTGCTAATTGCTTGTGCACTACTGAATTACACAAAAAATAGAGGAGATTCTAATGCTACAGAAGACCGAACGATGTTTCCCTGGTTGTTAATTTTGGAGAGACAGCTGTGCATGTCCATGGTAAGGCCAGCACCTTTTGCTGTGTTTTCCATAAGTATCAACTACTGCAAACTCCATTAGCAACAGTAATACTGACTTGTGAAGGCCACTGCAGAATGGAGATGCTAGAAACTCATATGCAAAGATATTAACATCATATTTCTCAAGATATGAGAAGCCGGGGAGTAATTCAGCCAATAAAATAATAGCTCCGGGTGGAATTAAGAGACCCTGTGGTATAGAAGTATGGCATGGGTTTCAGCTAACTTGCTCTGAAAGGTAAACCCTCCAGGAGTCCTATTTTTTCCTTCTCTGTTTGGTGAGGCACTGAGCTAGAATATGTGTCCATCAGGGATCAGAAGGTATAAATTTTTCCATTGCACAAACAGCCTGGAACAGTCTCAAAAGTAATGGGTGCTGCAGCAACTAGCAGATGGAGACTGGAGACAGCACATATTTGTCCGCACATCATGGATTAACGAGTTTTGTCTGAAGCTTTTATTGAAGAATGATCACATCACAAAAGAACCAAGTACAATATTTTGGAGCCGTGATGACATGCCTGACAAAGGGGCGTGGTGTGGCTCCGACACGCTTCACTTGGTACTTTTTGATGTTATCATTCTTCGATAAAAGCTTCAGATGAAACTTGATGATTCGTGGTGTGCTGGCAAATATTTGCACTTATCAGGAGTCAGGACACAGAAGTGAATCAGAGATAAGGATGGGTCTAGCACCTTCCAGAATAAGCAATGGGGGTTCCTGCATTTACTGTCCTCACAAGTTCGCTTAAAGTAATTGTGTAGTGATTATCTATTGATTTTTTTTTTTTTAAGGTGAGGATAAAAAAAGTCATGCAATTATAAATATTAAATATTGCCTATAAATATTAAACCTTAATTAGATTTCTATCCAGGCTTCAAATGAGGCTTTATGATCCTTTTTACATGTTTTTGTGTGTTGTAGAGTCTGTTTTTGTTTTTTTTTGTTTTGTTTTTTTTATCTTGTTTTGGTTTATTTATTTTTTACTGAACTCTATAGTTTAAGCTGAAATTGAAATACATGCAGTGAATGATCCAGAAGAATGGTTAATCAGTGATTGGGTGAAGTTTCAATTAGACAATTTTATACCTGGATTGTGGATTAAAAAAAACCAAACAAATACAATTGACCTAAAACATTATAATATTATTATTATTATATTATTAATATACAGTATTTATAAAGCGCCAATAGTTCGCTCAGCGCTGTACATTACAATGGGGGACAGAACAACAATACAATACAATACAATGCAAAACAAGAGGGGATCGAGGGCCCTGCATTATAGAATACTTTTAAGCTAAAATCATGTGTCCACCTTTCATCCATCACCCAGAAATTTGCTTATACTTTGCTAAACCTATATATGTCCTTTTGTGTACCTAAAAGTTTCAGATATATACTGTACACTCAGTATGCCTGAAGAACTGCTTGCTTGAAAGCGAGCTTGCAAAAAATACTTTGAAAATAGAACTGCAAACATTTCCTTCCTGCAAATCAGTAATAAATAGCTGGAGCAATTAAACTAGTAAAACCACATGCCGCTGAAGTGATCCCTGCATTATGATTCTTTCCTTTTGTGGAATGGGAGTCTAAATTGTATTTCTGTGAATGATGTGTATTAGCAGGTATCTGGCAATTCTCATCTGCTGTATGAGCTGTGTGACTCTGTTGAGTCTAGATCTGGAATTTAAAGCTTAACCTGCATTGTTCTCCTGTGAGTTAGAGGTCATTCATTGGTTGTTAACATGACCCTCTCACACAAATGGAATCTGAATAGAATGAGCAATTACAAGGGAATTCCATTCTTGGATTGTTTGTGACGAGTGTAAAAAAATATAAGGGAACACACATTTCTTCAGCTTTGTGTCTAAATTATGTTGTACATCCGCTATATTCTGCATTTAGGCAGGTACAGCCTTTAGTAGCCCCTTAGGAAGTTATTTCACTTAGCCTTACCCTCTGTTTAATGTGTGTATGAAATATCTGCATCCAAGGGAAGCACTAGTGGTTTGCGCTGGTTTTATTTTTTTAGGGTTTTAGTTTTAAACTGATGTTTGGCATCAATTTTTTCTCTGTGTACATGGCCTTTGTTTTATAAATAAACTTTAATAGCGGATTGCAGGACAAAGGATTCCCAGAGCACCGGACAGCAGATGCACCCTGCCTTTAGGCTTGCTCTTTCAGTTTGAAACCTCAGAGCAATCTGATAAGAACCGCTCTGACTCATTCATGTATGTGTAGATTTTATAAGCTTGAGCCAGCATTTAAACAGGTTTTTTGCTACAGCTGTTAAAGAGCTTGTGGGAAAAAAAAAGTCTTGGTAGAAGGCGAGATACCATTCATATGCAATATTTCATATATACTAGACTTAAAAAAGAAACTTTAACTCCTAAACTTAATGAAAAATATAATATACATATATCACTGCACACTGGGGTTTATTTACTAAAGCTGGAGAGTGCAAAATCAGGCTCATTTCTGCAAAGAAACTAATCTACTTCTAACCTCAGCTTGTTCAATTAAGCTTTGGCAATAAAACCTGGAAGCTGATTGGTTTCTGTGCAGTAATGAACCGGATTTCTCACTCTACAGCTTTAGTAAATAAACCCCACTGTACTGACTCCGGAGTGAAGTGAATAACAGGCTTCAGCTAAAATCCCTGCCCATCAGTCATGCCTACATTGGGCTAAATTGTAGAGAAGAGATCTCTAGCAAGGCTAACACTGCCTGGAATTCCAATGCAGCAAAAGGCAGCATTGTTAGCTCAACTAGGGAGTTAGTAGCTCACTGTAATTCTGGCAAGATTGATAGATATTTTTATGTTCTTACAGTGGTTTTAGGAGAAAACATAAGAAAATGTGCATGTTTTTCAAAGATGTACTGAATATTTTTTTATCTTGCCCAGACATATACTTGAAATATATTCAAGGACATTTCAAATCAGGGCATATCTAAATTACGAATATTCCTTGTAAGCCACACGGCTAGAATTAATGGCTTAGACAAACTACATAGTTCAATTAGCATTAGAATCCATAACTGAATCTCTGGCCATGTCATGCCACAACTTAGAGGGAAATATTATTATTGGTATATATTATGACTTCCCCTTTTTTAAAGAAGTAATTCTTACTCTTTGTATATTTTTCACATTTTTATTATTATTTTGAGTTTTTTAATAATAGCAGCATCCAGTGAGTGTATTTCCTCTCCGTATTATATTGGCGCAATGATGTTGGTATAATAGAAGTGTTGTATTTATTGAAACATTTCTTTGGTAACTAACTTTTTAGTAATTCTTACTCTTATTGAAAATGTGGACATTCAGAGGTAGATGCAGTTATGCAAATAATTATCGGACTGACCATTAATTAAGTGCTTATAGAGGCAAGTGAAGTGATATTCTGATAACGTCTAAATTAAATTCTACTTTCCTCAGAACAGTAAATATCTGGGAACATTATGAATTATGATAAAGAAAACAAGCACAGTAAAGACAATAACACCCCCCCCCCCATTATTTTCTCCATACCCTAAAGGCTTTGTTCCAAAAAAACTTAATCTTTAAAATGAATTAAAACATTGCACAGTGTATTCAAATGGAATTTATAGAAACCACACTGTAAAATTAAACTAGTAAGAACATTATGGAAAAGCTTCATTGCTAGACTGGGTTTCGACACAACATAAAAGATAGTCAAATGTATTTACAAATGAACCTTCAATCTGCCTGCTGCCTCACTTTTTCCTTTTGACTGTCAAGTTGTTTTATATGCTACAAGCATTAGACTTGTAAAAGCTTATTAACAATATGTAAAAAATGTAACTGTTCTATTATACGAGTCAAACAAGTTTGCAGATATAACTTTTGACCTGTTCACTATGACTATAGAACAAAGCAGCCCCCAAAAATCTTTACATGAAACACTTCCCAGTAGGTTGGATGCCTGCACCCTCTACTGTGCTCTTTGGTTCCTCCCGCTAACCCTTACATCTCTACAGGACACATTAGGAACATAAGGGTTGGTGGGAGGAACCACACAGAGGATGCAGGCATACCACATCCACACACCAGGAAGTGTGTTGGATGTGAAGTGTCTTCAGGTCACATAGCTCTGCAGCAAAGAGAAGATACCATGAATGACTGCTGGACTATATAAGTGTGCACACAGCAGCAACAGTTTACAGCTACTTTCACAAATATGTGATAAACTGCAGGTCGGATATCATCTCACTGCCACTAGTACATGATGATGACTTTCAGCTTCACCCTGCAAAGAGATTTTCCAGTTTGTGGCACCACAATCTAGGTGCCAGCAGATTGGGAGGGATTGACACTGGATTTAGTCAACTAGGCAGTTAACTTGTTACATAGCAAACAGCTGCTACCAGATATTCTTTAGTAGTAACACAAACCACTCACAATATCTGCAATAGCAATTCTGATTTTTAAGATGTCTGTAATACATGTTGTCCCATCATATGGAAAGTTCAGAGATTATAATATTGCAGTGCCCTTCAAAGAGACAGGTATTCTTTAAACCCTCCCTGTCATCTGACTCATGGCCCTTTAAGAGTTTTAAAAGATGGGAGATGGAGGCAGGCATTCAGGTCATGTGATCGCTGTGATAGGCTGTCACAGTGGTCACATGATTGGAAAGCTCCCAATCGCAAGTATGCATCGGGAGCTTACCGATCCCCACCGGCTACCACCGGCTACAAACAAGCAAGATTTCTGGCTCTCACAGACCTGTACCTTCTTCTTTAAGAGGCTCCTCTGTCCTGCGCTCATTACCTGTATCAATGGCACCTGTTTGAACTTGTTATCAGTATAAAGACACCTGTCCACAATCTCAAACAGTCACACTCCAAACTCCACTATGGTGAAGACCAAAGAGCTGTCGAAGGACACCAGAAACAAAATTGTAGACCTGCACCAGGCTGGGAAGACTGAATCTGCAATAGGCAAGCAGCTTGGTGTGAACAAATCAACTGTGGGAGCAATAATTAGAAAATGGAAGACATACAAGACCACTGATAATCTCCCTCGATCTGGGGCTCCACGCAAGATCTCACTCCGTGGGGTCAAAATGATCACAAGAACGGTGAGCAAAAATCCCAGGACACACAGGGGGACCTAGTGAATGACCTGCAGAGAGCTGGGACCAACGTAACAAAGGCTACCATCAGTAACACTCTACGCCGCCAGGGACTCAGATCCTGCAGTGCCAGACGTGTCCCCCTGCTTAAGCCAGTACATGTCCGGGCCCGTCTGAAGTTTTCTAGAGAGCATTTGGATGATCCAGAAGAGGAATGGGAGAATGTCATATGGTCAGATGAAACCAAAATAGAACGGTTTGGTAGAAACACAACTCGTCGTGTTTGGAGGAGAGAGAATGCTGAGTTGCATCCAAAGAACACCATACCTACTGTGAAGCATGGGGGTGGAAACATCATGCTTTGGAGCTGTTTCTCCACAATGGGACCAGGACGACTGATCCATGTACAGGACAGAATGAATGGGGCCATATATCGTGAGATTTTGAGCGCAAACCTCCTTCCATCAGCAAGCGCATTGAAGATGAAACGTGGCTGGGTCTTCCAACATGACAATGATCCCAGACTTACCACCCGGGCAACGAAGGAGTGGCTCCCTAAGAAGCATTTCAAGGTTCTGGAGTGGCCTAGCCAGTCTCCAGATCTCAACCCCATAGAAAACCTTTGGAGGGAGTTGAAAGTCCGTGTTGCCCAGCGACAGCCCCAAAACATCACTGCTCTAGAGGAGATCTGCATGGAGGAATGGGCCAACATACCAGCAACAGTGTGTGCCAACCTTGTGAAGACTTACAGGAAACGTTTGACCTCTGTCATTGCCAACAAAGGATATATAACAAAGTATTGAGATGAACTTTTGATATTGACCAAATACTTATTTTCCACCATAATTTGCAAATAAATTCTTTCCAAATCAGCCAATGTGATTGTCTGGATTTTTTTTCTCATTTTGTCTCTCATAGTTGAGGTCTACCTATGATGCCAATTACATGCCTCTCTCATCTTTTTAAGTGGGAGAACTTGCACAATTGGTGGCTGACTAAATACTTTTTTGCCCCACTGTATATATATATATTGGCTACATCTTTTTCTGTAAATATTTTTTATTGCACCCTTTTGACCTTTTAGTAATAAATTTTACTTTCTGAAGTGTTGAACTGTTTCTAACGCCTTTAATGCAAACTACGAATTCCTGAAGAGCGCTACTGTGTGTGTTTAATCCTCTGTATAACCTGCCTGTGGTGACAGTGGTATACAGACGATTATTTCAACCATCATAGTGTTATTGCTAATATTGCCGAGTTTCCTCTTTCTCTTTACAAAAAGGAGGTGGTGGCAGTGTGAAGGGTTAGTTGCGTAATTAACCTGACCCAGTAACAATCGCGCTCAGGCTGCTGGTACATCGATTGTGGTCCATTAGCTGGAAAATTGTTGTGCAGGGTGCAGCTGGGCATGGCATTGTTACGCACATGACATCGCAGTTTTAGATTGGCTAGGCCTTCGGTCACGAGTTTGGTTAGAAGGGCTGGGGTCTGACGCCGCGATCGTCACACTTTCATTTTTTAATCCTTTTCATTTTGTCTTTTTTATTGTTGTCTTTTTTTTTGTAAGACCTTTATCGGTGAGCATTGTTCTGCACTGCTTTCACTCTTTTATTAAACAATAGTTTAAAGCCTTGAAATGATCTCTAACGCACCAAGTGGCCCTGTGTAAAAAACTTATCGTGCTGAGAGCTCTGAGGAAGAAGGCTTGACCTTCGAAACGCGTCAGCGGGACTGAGTACCTACACCCATGATGGGATTCGCGCTGGTCTCTTGCGTTTGAAGTCCCTTGGTGGACTTAAATGCCTGTTTTTATCCGCTGTTTGTGAGTACCATTCCTTCATTAAATAAATTTTGGTTACTGAGGTAATGCACAAGGTTGGTGCGCTTCTTGTTGTTTCACTTCTCTGTGAAATGGTTGCACTTACATCTTTGTTAAATTTTTGTATCACTTTTGCTACATTATTCTGAATGATAAGTAAAGCTTTGCTGATCTTCTTGTAGCCTTCACCCTTCTTATGTAAATAAATTATTTTCTTTCTCAGGCCTTGTGACATTTCTGTTCCATGTGGTGCTATTGCTGACAGCATGAAATGGGAAATGGGTTTTCTTTGTTAAGTAATGCCCTTTTATAATCAACTGTTTGCTGCACACCTGTTTAATGAATAATTACCTGTAGTTGAATTCTTGTTAATTAGGATTTTGTTGTCTAAAATTTAGCTTTGCTCCTAAGACTTTCATTGGGGTGCATTCATTTTTGCAACATGGTCTTGAATGAATTTGTTAGGAAAAATACTTTTTTGTGTCTTCAGATTAACAAATCTTGTTTGCAATCAATGGCCCGCATTTGTGGGAGTATTTTGTAGTATAGTGTCCCATATAAACTGTTGAGTTTAAAAGGAAAGTATAGGTTTTCTGACAAATCTGTTGGGGTGTACTAATTTATGCTGAGCACTGTAAGTCCTGAGTTAATCATGAGTTCTCTTTTATATATGGATTCCGCAGAGAGAGAATTGTGCCCCCGTGTCTTGTTACACCTTGTAAGATGGGAATGTTTGTCTTTTCTAGTCTTTCCTGTAAAGATCTCCCCACTATAGCTAGAGTCACGACAATTGTGTATAGCCTACCCCCCCCCCCCCCCACCAAAATGTCATTATTAATGGACACAAACACAACATAACTTACAAAATTCCTGTTAAGTCTAAAAACTAAAACTGTACACATTTAATAGATAAAGCTGTCTGTGTGCATGAGGTTTTAGGGCCTATTCACGGGCACTGTGGCCTATACAGTGCAAATCAGCGTTTTCCTTATGTGGCTGGAGCTGTGTGCACTTATTACTCTATGGGAATGCAGCAGCTCTACAAACACAATCACAGGTCCTAATCTGACAGGTGTGTGGATGCATGTGTATGGCCCCGAACACAAACAGTGTGCATTCAGGGCAACTCACCTGCACACCTGTCAAATTAGGACCTGCAGCTGTGTCCCCATTTAGTAACAGGTTGCTCCAGCTGCATGAACAACTACTCTGTATCTTACTCAGTTTTGGGGTGCCCAGAGCTCATTACTGTCATAATAAGTAGAAAGCCTTAATGGAAGACATTGGCTGTCATACCCCCCCCCCCAACAGGGTTACTTTGTAAACTGTTGAGACACTGCATTGATGTCTTAAAAGCATTGTACACTTTCAAATGTTTCCGTTGTTTTAGCTGGATGTTACTTTAGTTATATTCCCTGTGTTGTTTGCCTTACCTTGTAATGATCTGCTCACATGTTGCTGCTGCAATTTGCAGTGTCATGACTGATTGATTTACCTACGTCAAAGTATTTCTGCAGCTAGCCTGTCCCTATACGCTAAAGGAACAGGCAATTTTGTGTTCTGGGTCACACAACATCCATCACATGGCTCATCAATTACTCTATAGTACTCTATACTGCATGTTAAGTTCTCTGTTAATTGCTCTGCCTGTTTGTGTCTGTGTCAGATCTGATTACTGTTTAGCTCTCACCTGCAAAGTACTAGATTGAGAGACCCAAGGATTGTGGGATAAGTAGTTTCTTCACAGAATATGTTCTTAGGGCTCATGTACACTGCAGCTGATAAACTCACATTTAGGAGCTGTTCAGTGTTTTTTTCAGCAGCCTCTGAAATCACCCTAATGTTTTCCTATGTGCCCATGTACACATCTTCGTTTACAGGCATTTGAGTTTACAGCCGTTTTTTTTTTTACTCAGAAAACTTGCGTTCAGCAGTTGATTTTATCAGCGTTTCAAATGCAAAATGCTTGTAAATGTGGCTAAACGCAGCAAATTGCATTTATAAGCATTTGCGTCTGAATATTTTTTTTAACTCTTTCAGTTCCCAATGCTTTGGACAAAACACTGAAAACAGGATGTTCCAACCAAGCTTGTCACACATTGTAATGACCAATTCACACCTCAGATTTCTCCCACCCTTGGAAACAAAAGATATGTTAGGTATGATATATTATATATTAAGATATGTATGACCATTAACACCTGAAATTCCTCCTGAAGACCCCCTGCAAGGTGGCCTTAATGACTCACTCCACCAGACACCTATCCCACCCTTGAAAACAAAAGAAATGTTAATGAGCAACTCACACCTATGCTAATTTCAACACATACTGCTGTCTCTGCTTCTACTCTCTGTATTTCTCTGAAACAGTCTGAAATAGTTAATAATTTACCACTTTTCAGAGCATTCTGGACATCTGAGAGGTTCACCTGTGCTTATCTTTAAAAAACGCTTCTAATCGCACATAAACATGCATAAATGCGCATAAACGCCTTATGCAAACGCGGCTAAACAAACGTTTTTTAACCTACGTTTTACAGCAGTCAGTTTCCATCATTCAGAAGTGTCCCGTGTACATGGGGCCCTAAACTACAGACAGACATCATGAGTTAACCTGTGTAGTGCTATGCTGCATGCCTCATGTGTGAACACAGACGCTTCTGACACAGCAATGTAAAGATTTACCCTGCTATAGACTGTGTGTATGGGTTAACAAAGACACCATGAAACTACAAGATCAATGCACATCAGCAAGGTGCAGGTAGGAAGGTTTATAATGTCTTTAAAGGGGTGGTAGGATGGCAGGAATAGTAATAACAGAGTGCAGCGCTAAAAGATAAGTGCAAAAGGCAAATAGTCCGTAGTTGTTAACTGGATATAAATATATAGTCCCAAGAAATAACTGATGAAGACCAGGAAGCAATGGAAAGAGTGCGCACTCACCGGACGCGCACGGAAAATGCGTGTGAATAAATGTCTCCAGGAATCCTAAAATAGATGGAGAGGGTGAATTCCAATCTTTGGATCAATCAGCCTGGGAAGATTTATCAGAGATCCGGAGGTCCCCTTAAGGTTGGTATAATTATCAGCCAGATTCCAAGAGCTCCGTCCCTCTGGTGGTAATAGATGAGCACTACAGGAATCCTGCTGTGTCCGGCTCCAGCACTACACTCCTCTCTCTCTCCTCTGTGGGGGGTCCAAGAGTCTCATCACGTCCAGTGCAGGTTTATGAACCGTGTATGTTATGTGGAGTGTGACACCTTGGACAGTCAGCAGTTTACAGAAGAAGCGTAAAGTCCTTTTCTTGGGGTTATTAGGGAGACGGGATGAGATATTCAGACACAACAGATTATCCTTCCCTTATACAGGAGAACCGGCACATAGTAACATTTCCTCTCTCCTCGCCCTGGTCCGATGGCAGGTATGTCACCGATGTTTTCATTTGGAATACTTATCACAGGCACCCAGCAGGTGAAGGTCTCAGCTGATTTTCAAATATTTCCTGTTTCTTCTTGCCATCTGTTGTGAAAAGCTTGTCTTATACAGAGCTTAGTATCTCAAGCTGAAATTAACACGAAAGTACAGTTGTGTCCAAAATTATTCAACCCCCAATGCTGTAAAGGGGTTTAGGGACTATAGTGTACATTTGGAATTGTATTCAGAATCAAATCCTACAAGGACGTTGTAACTACCCAAATGCAACTAAAATGACATCAATTGTTTATGTAATACAGTAGTAAATGGTTCTTATGTGGTTTCTTCATTGCCACAATTATTCAACCCCTTAAAGACTACCACTCTGAAGAACAGAGGTTCATACAGGTGCTTTCCATCAGGTATTGAAAACACCTGTGGATGTCACCGAGCAGCAATCAAGCATAATAAGCACCAATTAGGCAGCTTTAAAATGACTGTGATACTCAGCTCCTTCTAGACATTTACTGGTGTGGTTACAAACATGGTGAAGGCAAGAGAATGGTCCAGGAAGACAAGAGAAGAGGTGATTTCTCTTCACAGGAAGGGCAATGGCTATAAGAAGATTGCAAAGATGTTAAACATACCAAGAGACACCTTAGGAAGCATCATTCGCAAATTCAAGGCAAAGGGCACTGTTGAAACGCTACCTGGTCGTGGCAGAAAGAAGATGCTGACTTCGACTGCTGTGCGCTACCTGAAGCGTAGAGTGGAGAGAAGTCCCCGTGTGACTGCTGAGGAACTGAGAAAAGATTTGTCAGATGTGGGTACAGAAGTTTCAGCCCAGACAATAAGACGCACACTGCGTAATGAAGGCCTCCGTGCCAGAACTCCCAGGCGTACCCCCTTGCTGTCTCCAAAGAATAAGAAGAGTCGACTGCAGTATGCCAAAAGCCATGTGGACAAACCACAAAAGTTGTGGGATAGTGTTCTGTGGACTGATGAAACAAAATTAGAACTGTTTGGGCCCATGGATCAACGCTATGTTTGGAGGAGGAAGAACAAGGCCTATGATGAAAAGAACACCTTGCCTACTGTGAAGCATGGTGGAGGGTCAATCATGCTTTGGGGCTGTTTTGCTTCTGCAGGTACAGGGAAGCTTCAGCGTGTGCAAGGTACCATGAATTCTCTTCAGTACCAGGAGATATTGGATGGAAACGTGATGCAGTCCGTCACACACCTGAGGCTTGGGAGACGTTGGACCTTTCAACAGGACAATGATCCCAAGCATACCTCCAAGTCCACTAGAGCATGGTTGCAGAGGAAAGGCTGGAACATTTTGGAGTGGCCATCGCAGTCACCAGACTTAAATCCGATTGAGAACCTCTGGTGGGACTTAAAGAAAGCAGTTGCAGTGCGCAAGCCTAAGAATGTGACTGAACTGGAGGCCTTTGCCCATGAAGAATGGGCGAAGATACCCGTAGATCGCTGCAAGACACTTGTGTCAAGCTATGCTTCACGTTTAAAAGCTGTTATAACTGTAAAAGGATGCTGTACTAAGTACTAAGATTGAATGTCACTTGGGGGTTGAATAAAACTGATAATGCTGTGAGCACAGAAAAGACATTTGTGGTTATTTCATTATAACTGTTATGTTATATTTGTCTGACCTACAAGTGCCTCTTTAATGTAAATGTAAGCAAGATGACTGAATGATCAAAAGCAATGTCAAACTGGCCAAAACACTCAATTTCAGTGGGGGTTGAATAATTTTGGACACAACTGTAAATGATTCTGATTAGTGACATAACCCCTTAACAGACGGCTGTGTTCAAGGTTTTAATAAGAGACCGCATGCCTGCCAACCAACAATGTACCTGGAAATCCACAGTGCTCTGGGAATCTGGGAAAAGCGCTGAGCAAACTGTTGGCGCTGTATAAATCCTGTATAATAATAATAATCATTTTGTCATGCATGCTTATAAATATTTTTTTAATGATGGAAAACTATGATAGTTTCTTTTTAAAAAGATTGTGTACTGTTCATTTGCTGTCATGCTGCTGCACATTTACTACAACAAAAGGTCAAGCAAGGTTTTGTATATAAACAATGCTTCTTTGCACACTGCACTCTTTTCCCATGTTATTTTACCATACCTGGAAGTCTCTGCTCTTCATTGAGTGGCACATAACAAAGGCCTGGTATGTAAGCCTTCAGAAAACCAGATGTAGATACAGCAATAGTGAAGGATCAGTCTCCCCTTTCCCTAAAGAACTAGTTAAACACCAGCTCATTCAGAAATCTGTCCACTGTCTGCAGGGCTTGTTTGGCTCATTAAACATTTCCATTGTCAGAAGTTTCTTTTTGAAGTACTTTGAAGCTTTGGGGCTGCTTTAAGAAAAATCTGCACAGTGAAAATCAAATGCCATTTATGAAACAAGGACATGTATTAGCTTTACATGGCTGTGGAGAAGTCATTGTGAATAGTCAGATACTTTCTGTTTGGTTTTGCCATTTAGGCTGGGATAGCAGTGATCTAGTAGGTTAAGTAAGAACCGTCAAAGCTGCAAGCAAGGAGAAAAATATATTTTATGGGCAGGCTGTGACGTCCAGCCCATCTGCTCTCTGGTAACCCTGTTGATTTCAAAATCTGACTGATCCATACATATCACGGCTGTGCCATATGCCTGGTGATAATATAAGGCATACATGTGTCCAATGGAAATCTCTTCATATACAGTGCCTTGAAAAAGTATTCATACCCTTTGAAATGTTCCACTTTTTGTCATGTTACAACAAAAAACGTAAATGTATTTTATTGTGATTTTATGTGATAGACCAACACAAAGTAGCCCAGAATTGTGAAGTGGATGGATAATGATAAATGGTTTTCAAAACTTTTTACAAATATAAGAAAAGTATGGCATGCATTTGTATTCAGCCCTACTGAGTCAATACTTTGTGAACCACCTTGCACTGCAGTTACAGCTGCAAGTCTATTGTGAGGATGTCTCTACCAGCTGTGCACATCTAGAGAGTGAAATTGTTGCCCATTCTTCTTTGCAAAATAGCTCAAGCTCTGTCAGATTGGATGAAGAGTGTCTGTTAACTGCAATTTTCAAGTTTTCTAAGAATTTTCTCTTCCATTCTTTGATGGATGCAGTGAAGATTGGTAGATCTTGACCACTGGGTCATAATGCCACCTGCAGGTGTAGGATGCTAGTTAACACAAAGGAACAGATTTGTTTTTCAAATTAACAGGCTGTGTAGCAAGCCAGATGTATATAGATTCTTGTAGTTCTAAATCACAAACCTGGTTTTTTAATGTTCACGGACTGAATATGTTCATACTATAAAAAGTTAAGATTAGATGAACAAATACATAGATACTCCTTAGAAAAACCTGCTTTATTCAAACAAACATTAAAATCTGTTACCATGATATGGGCAATACCAGAATACCTTCTTCTAAGGGACACCAATAACAATATTCTTCTTAATAGTATCTTTAACCAATTTCAGTAGTACTAGCACATGCAGTTTCTAATCAATACATATGTCATTGAATAAAGCTGTAACTTTGGTAGTGTCCACGGACTGACACCCCTGAAGCAGCTAGTGGAAACAGGCTAATCTGATCTCATGACTTTTTGTAGTATCAACATATATAGTCCATGAAAGTCCAACAAGCAGGTGGTTTTGTGATGTGTAAATTGTTTTACCAGGGACTCTGGACATTCTGGTGGACGTTGAGTAGCCATTTTGGTAATTTAGGAATATTTGTGTAGTTCACCCAGACCTGCCTTTGAGCACATGCACTTTCTTGCTACTGTATCACAATATCTTCCAACATTTAATCCTTCAGTTTTGGCTCACAAAAACGTTTTCATTTCCAAGCCTCCTCCAACAATTCTTTCTCGAGGACCTGTGTTCTACCTTGCTGAACGGTCACTGGCTTTACCGGCCTGGCTGTTGAGAGCCATGTGTTGAAGGTCAGGGGTGTGTTGAAGGCTGTGATTTCTACTATGCTCATGGCATCTAATGCTATTTCTTGTAGAATTTAATACGCTAAATGGCAGGCCTTTTACACTTGGTGTGAGTCCTTGTAGATCTGTCCACAATTTTATTCTGTGGCCTGGTTCTTGGCTATTTTAATTCAAGGAGAAAGCTGTAGCAGTATGACCCCCCCCCCCCCATGACCCTGTAGGATCTGAATTTGGTACCTTCAGTCTTACAAACGACCCCTTTTTAGAATACTTGCATCATCCCCTTACTGACCCTATTCAGATAGTGGACTTTCTGCAGTGTGACCTTGTGAAGATCCCCATACATTTACTTCTGTGATGTGAGTAGGCACTGGTGTGTCACACATTTCACAGAGCCTGCCTTCTGAACTACAGAGGTACTGAGAGGAAGAGCCTCAGGAGACGGAGTCAGTACAGGAATTACAGCTTACAGATAGGAAGGTATCTTGGAGACATGTAGTACCTAAAAATGAAAAGTAAGCCACAGAGGTGACACTGCAAAGCATACAGGGAATCCAGGAATTTGTGGAAAGAGATGACCAGCAGACAGGCAGAATCAAACCATAAAAAGAGTTTTTTCAAGTAAGCCTATATTGTTTTGTCAAAATAATTATAGTTTGTATTCCTATTACAAAGTTGATGTTCTAAAATTAAAGTTTTCTGACTGTTATGACCATAGTACTCTTCTATTAGACGTGTTACTGCAATTTGCCACTGTTTGAAGATCACAAATGAAAATGACAGAGTAAAATTAATGTTTTTGCTTGCTGTGCATTCTTAGGCTCCATGCACACTAGTGTTTTTTAAAGTGTAGTTTCAGTGAAAATAAAAAAAAAAAAGTCAGCAGCTACAAAAACTGTAGCTGCTGACTTTTAAAAAACTGACACTTACCTGTCCCCCAATCCCGCTGTGTTCCACCCGCAGCCTGTTTCACTGGCCACCCTGTGTTCCCAGTGCTGGCATCTGCATTGTGGGCACCCGGCTATGACAGCTTGAGGCTTCACAGCCGGGTGCTCACTGAGCATGGACAAGTAGTGCTTACTGCACTTTGTGAATGGTCCTGTAGTCTTCTGGGACCTGTCACGTGTCCCAGAAGACTCTGGGGAGGGAGGACAACTTCCGCTTCCAATCACCTAGGCAATCGCAGTGGAAGTGGGAGTGGGTACCTGTCAATTTTGGGTACCCGCTCCACCCCAACCCCCACCCCCGCTCCCCAAAGGTGCCAATCCTTAACGGAGAGCGGGGGACCAGTCCTTTAAAGTGGAACTTCCCCTTTTGAGTGGAGCTCCACTTTAAGCTCCTAGAAGCTGAAGCTAAATAGTGCTGTCCATGCACATTATTTTGGGCTAGTAGTGCTTTACTTCAGCTTCAGCGGGGGTTTTTTTCTGACAGAAAAAAAAAGCTAAACGCTACTAAACTGCTCCTAACAGCATTTTTCTTGCTTTTTTCTTTCCTGCATGTACTGTAAAAATGCTAATAAAATGCTGATGTTCTTAAACGCTACTAAAAAATTCTATTACCATAATTATTTATTCAGCTTTTTTTAGCTTAAAAAAAAAACTGCTAGTGTGCATGGAGCCTCACAACTTTTTGAGCATTTCGATTTTTAATTCAGAAACCATTGTTGTTGTTTAGTACTGCCTAACTCAGTTATTATCAGAAGCATATTATTTCTTGTTGACCAAAAATTTTTGTGAATATGATCAACATTAATTGAGTATTCTTTATCCCCACTGTAAGGCAGGACGAATAAAAAATTTTTTGTGTCCACTTTCATGGCATACAGTATGCTGGTTGCTAGGTGGCGCTGTTGGTCTGAGTTCTATGCGGGCGTAATTTAAACCGGGCACTGTCTTCTAACCTGTTATGTAGACTGACTTAAGGGAGGATTTTGTGGTTAATAGCCAAGAATTTCCTTTGAAAGCAGGTGAAAAAACAGCCTACATTCCAGCATTTTTTTCATAAGCTACTGGAAATGATTTTCTAGTCTCAGAGCCCTGGGTATTTTATTGGCTATTAATCAGTGCATATTCATTGTTGGAGCTCTGTTTTGAAAGGTAATGCAGATAAAACTGCTATCCTGAATATTAACGACTAGCATTATGTCACCACATTGTACTCTGACAAATCTTCTGGAATTAAAACGCCCTCTATCCCAGGCACACACGATGATGGCTTTGAAACTTGATTATTTTTATGAGCGGTATTTTTTTTAAGATGTTCTAACTATGCCAGCCACAATTGATTTAATTAGTTTGGGCTAAGTCATTGTCTATAACAATTCACATGTGTTCAGCACATTAGCAGCTGCTGGAGAAGTGTAGGTACCGACATATCTTTTCATAAGCAGCACCGATATCTTTCAAATAATAAATTATACTTTAAAGTTGTGTTAATATGGTCAAGATGCTTTATTTTCATCCATTATTTGCAGAACTTCCACTTGGTAATTGAGTTACAATATGCCGCTGATAAGCTAGAGAGTATAAAATGTGTTTTTTAAACTAGAGCAAATTAATGAAAGAGGGCTGTATTCATAAAGCAGCCAATGAAATTTGGCAAAATAAAAGAGTTTATTGCTACCGGTTTTTCTGCTAGTTCATAAATGCTAGGGGAAAAAAAATCACTGAATTCCGCAAACAAAATAAAAAAATTGGGCTGTTTGAAGAAATAAGATCTTTGCTGTTTAAATTATATATTGTAAATATACATTGTAAATACACACCGATCAGCCATAACTTTATAACCACCTACCAAATATTAAGTAGGTCCCCCTTTGGCTGCCAAAACAGCTCTGAGCGGCCGAGGCATAGACGCAACTAGTCCTCTGAAGGTATGCTATGTTATCTCACACCAAGCCATCAGTAACAACTTCTTTAACCACTTTAGAAATACGGCGGTTGGGCGGCACTGATAGGCAAAACCACGGTTTAAAACGCGTGTTTTGTAAACAAATAGGGGCGCGTCGCCGCCCTATCTGTCCCGCCGATCACCGCCGCGGATGTCAATAGCCGGGTCACAGCCGGTCCTTTACCGCCGATCGCCGGGAAACAGCGACAGAGAGCACAGCTGCAGTAGCTGTGCTGTCTGTCACTTTCTTGTCAGCTCGAGGACGAGCTGATCGAGACAGAAGAGTTTCTCTCTCTCTCGATCAGCGGTGTCCTGTGCAGCACATTCCCCCGCCCCCTAGTAAAACACTCCCCCTCACTCAGATAACCCTTCCCTGCAAAATAAAGTTAACCCCTTCCTCCCCAGTGCCATTAGTACAATGTCACTGTTTTTCTTTTTGCACTGATCACTGTATTAGTGTTTTAAGGGATGTCAGTGACCCCAAGTCAGTATCCCCCAATGTCAGAATGTCCACCGCAGTCCCGCCGTAAGTCGCTGGTCGCTGCCATAAGTCACTGATCGCCGCCATAATTCACTGATCGCCGCCATTATTAGTCTAAAAAAAACCCTAAAAATCCCAGTATATTTGTAAACGCTATAACTTTCACGTAAACCAATTAATTTACACATATTTTTTTTTTTCTTTTTAGCAAAGACATGTCGCAGAGTGCATTTTGGCAGAAATTCATGACTAAATTTGATTTTTGCATATTTTTTTTTACTGGACAAAAAATAAAAATCGCACAGGTGATCAAATACCACCAAAAGAAAGCTCAATTTGTGGGGAAAAAAAGGATGTAAATTTCATTTATGTACCGTATTGCATGACCGCGCAATTGTCCGTTAAACTAGCACAGCGCTGTATAGCAGAAAAATGGCGTAAGTTGCAGTATTTATACCATAGTTTGTAGACGCTATAACTTCCACACAAAGCAATCAATATACACTCATTGGGATTTTTTTTACCAAAAACATGTAGTAGAATACATTTTGGCCTAAATTTATAACCAACTTTGAGTTTACTATATATTTTTTATAGCTGAAAGTAAAAAATATTGTTTTTCTTCAAAATTTTTGGCCTTTTTTTGTTTATAGCGTGAAAAATAAAAAGCGCACAGATGATCAAATACCACCGAAAGAAAGCTCTATTTGTGTGAAAAAAAGGACGTAAATTTCGTTTGGGTGCAGAATTGCATGCCCGCACAATTATCAGTTGAATTAGTGCAGCGCCAAGTAGCAAAAAGAGGCCTGTTCATTAAGGGGGGTTAAGTTCTGAAGTTGCAAGGTGGGGCCTCCATGGATATGACTTGCTTTTCCAGCACATCCCACAGATGCTTGATGGATTGAGATCTGGAGAATTTGGAGGTCAAGTCAACACCTCAAATTCATTATTGTGTGCCTCCAACCATTTTTGAACCATTTTTGCAGTTTGGCAGGGCACATTATCCTGCTGAAATAGGCTAGTGCCATCAAGGTATACCGTTTTCATGAAGGGGTGTACTTTGTCAGCAACAACAATTAGGTAGATGGTACGTGTCATAGTAACATCCACATGATAGGCAAGACCCAACCAGGGGCGGACTGACAACTCATGGGACTCCCGGGCAATAGGGGATCATGGGGCCCCTGTGTCCTTGCCCACACCCAAAAAAGCCTATGAAAGCTACCACGGGCATATTATGGGGCCCCCTACTGACCCCGGGCCCTCGGGCAGTGCCCGAGAGCTCGAATGGTCAGTCCGCCCCTGAACCCAACATTTCCCAACAGCACATTGCCCAAAGCCTCACACTGCCTCTCTTGGCCTTCTTCCCATACTGCATCGCACGCACACCCAGCATTCCACATGATTTAAATGTAACCATTATTCATCAGACCAAGCCACCTTTTTCCATGGTCCAGTTCTGAAGTTCACATGCCCATCGTTCAAGCTTTTGGCTGTGGACAATTGGTCAGCATGGGTACCCTGACCGGCCTGCTGCTACACAGCCCCATACGCAACTAACTGTGGTACTCATTATTCTGCTTTCAACAGCTTTCATCTGCTTTCTGCTTTCATTAGCTTCATGGGAAACATGTTTACTTGCTGCATAATATATCCCACTGACGTTCAGATGCCGTTGTAATGAGATAATCAACATTATTCACTTTACTTGTCAGTGATCTTAATGTTATGGTTAATCTTTGTGTATATACGAGGAGCATTCAAGTCAAACCCAGACTTTAGTTTATATAATAAAAGAACAAATTTCAAGGAGTGGAAACTGCATTTTTTTTTTCAACATGCTCCCCTGCTACAGTCATGCACTTATCCTACCATTTAACTAATGCCTGGAAAGCTTTGCCATAGAAATATTTGTCAGTACAGCTGGACGATTCCAAGACAGCCTGCTTCACATTGTCATTGTGTTCACCGTTCCCACTAGTGGTGCACCGAAATGAAAATTCTGGTGCCGAAATCGAAAATTCAGAATGCACTTGGCCGAAAACTGAAACCGAAATGGACAGTTTTTAAAAATGAATATATTTTTCAAACGTAATTTTTTTTGGAAAAAAATACACTTTAATAATTAAAAAAAAACACAATATATACCCCATGTTACGCCGAGTAAATAGATTGTGCACACTCGTGGAATGGCGTAAAACTATGGTACTTAAAAATCTCCATGGGTGACGCTTTAAAAATTCCTACAGGTTACTAGTTTTAAAGTTATAGAGGAGGTCTAGTACTAGAATTATTGCTCTTGCTCTGATATTCATATGTGGGCTTGTCCTATGTATGCGTTCACCACTACACGCGAGCACGGGGGGGCAGGGGCACTTTAAACTCTTTTATTTATTAAAATTTTTTTTTTTACACTGTTGCTTTTAAAAAAAATGTTTTTTATCACTTGCATAATCAATGCATGCATCCCTTGTGATAGAAATAAGTAGTGACAGGTCCTCTCTATGGAGAAATATTGGGTCAATAAGACCTCGCATCTCTCCTCTACAATGTAAAGCATTTGATCAAAAAAAGCATTCTAGTGCTTTAAATTGAAAAAAAATGGCCGCTGAAACTGGAAGTGACGTAGTGACATTGCTCCGGTCCTCTAAGGGCAAAGAGATGAGTGGAGGCCATTTTCCTTTACTTATCTCTATGTCCAGCTCCGGGATCATTCAGTGGTTTCCCAGGTAAGGCTGAGAAATGGTGCGTGGTGGCAGATGGGCAGGCAGCGGCAAGGGGCGGGGTTATTTTCGGCACCTGTATCGGTGCTTATTTTCATATCAGCCAAAGGCCGATAGAGGTGTCTTCAGCGGAAACGTTTCGTGCACCGAATTTTCGGTGCATCCCTAGTTCCTACAGAAAGATTTGTCTCTTTTGCAATTTCACGACAGGTTATGCATCGATTATCCAGGATCAGGCATTCAACACGCTAAATGTTAACAGGAATGACTGCTGTGAGCTGGGAACCACCATGGCTGGGATAGTCAATGATGGACATATGGCCATCTTTGAAACGTTTACACCAATCATATGTCTTACTGCATCTTAGCGCCTCATCACCGTACTGTGCTTGAAGTCTTCTGTAGATATTGTAGCAATCGTGCACACAGAGATGTATGCGGTCCTCCATTTTGTTAAGAATTTTCCATGTTGTACCATCTCTCACTCCCAAAGCAGGCTTCCTCCTCCAATCATCCCCCCCTCCCTCTCTGTTGAAGGACGTGGTCTGTTTGATGCAGAGTTCAAAAAGGCATTGAAACCCAGTCGGAGGGTGTCCTGGCTATAAAACCTCACCAGCTAGGTGCCCCCCTGTCTGGTAGCTGTGCAATCTGGGATATTGTAAAAGCGTAAACCAAGTCCTTCATGGGAGTTCAAAGACATTCCAGAGAAGGCATAAAACAAGACACCACATTCAACATCCATTTTCCCCTATGATTTCATATCTTGGAATATGAGAGACTTGCATAAAAATCAGGCATATCGTCAGATTGGTTAAGTTAATACAAACCGTTTGGTATATTACATTCCCTAGCTGTAACATATAGGAGGGCAGGAAAGTATATCTCCTGAACCATTCAAGTGTATATGACATGTTTCATCTCTAACCATTCCACAGAGACTGTTGAGTATTAATATACTAGTGCCCCGGCTGGCAAATGCCCCGAGAATGAGTTATGAATCATAATAGCAGCTATGAGAGTTTCTAGTCATAACTTAGGGCTCCACCTACACCTCCCTCCCAAAAGGAGACGATTGGTTTACTGCTCCAGGGAGGCACCTGGAGGAGATGCTAGAAAAGCTAAGCTGAGTTAAGGGAGAGAAAGAGAAGAGTCTCCTGTCTTAACATCGAAACTGACAGTGGGAGAGAAATCCTTTTGACTTATGAAACTTGAAGCTGCTTACACCAAGGCTGACTGGCAGGTACTTTAACCCTCTAAATTCCTTTCTGTTATCTCTTTGCTGTGCTATTGTTCTCTGTATATTTATATATATACATATTGGCTACATCTTTTTTTGTAAATATTTTTTATTGCACCCATTTGACCTTTTAGTAATAAATCTTTCTGAAAGCGTTGAACTGTTTATAACGCCTTTAATGCAAACTACGAATTCCTCCCGCTGAAGAGCGCTACTGTGTGTGTTTAACCCTCTGTATAACCTGCCTGCGGTGACAGTGGTATACAGACGATTATTTCAACCATCATAGTGTTATTGCTGATATTGCCGAGTTTCCTCTTTCTCTGTACAAAAAGGAGGTGGTGGCAGTGTGAAGGGTTAGTTGCGTAATTAACCTGAACCAGTAACAATCGCGCTCATGCTGCCGGTAAATCAATTGTGGTCCATTAGCTGGAAGATCGTTGTGCAGGGTGTAGCTGGGCATGGCATTGTTACGCACGTAACATCGCGTTTTCGATTGGCTAGTCCTTCGGTCACGAGTTTGGTGTGAAGGGCTGGGATCTGACGTCGCGATCATCACAGATATCAGCGGGTTATACGTCTTTGTTCACAAGAGACTTTATCACACACTATTCCATGCACGAACGAACACTGTTGTCTGCCTTCTTGATTAACGGTCTCTGGACTGGCCCAGGACATGTGTGCCACCTATTAGTAATAGGACGCACTTGCCACTTACTCCTGCATGTAGTACCGGCACACTAGCATCCCTTTTTATACCTGTAAAATTAAAAGTCCTGGTTTGACTTGAACGCCCCTCGTATAATGCAAATACAATCTAGTTATGTGATTATTAGAAATTATTGGAAATACATGTAGAAAACGTTCTGAAAAGTGAGAAAATCTAAACTAAAGAAAGTGTGATCAGTTTTCCCACAGTAAACTATTCAGAGAGCTTTGTGAAAAGAATCCTGAAATTACTTTTTTTTTTAAATATAATTGTTTATTAAACTTTTGCATTTAAGAAAGGTCACACGTTTTGGCTCATTTAAAATTAACAATGAGGGCAACAATCCAAATAAAAGCTGGTGATAGGTATTAAAGGAACTCTATGAACACCACATACACTTTTATTTAATAGCATCAGCACTGTAATAACAAATCATAGTTGTTTTTGACAATCCAATATGTTTGCTTGATCTCCTTTCATGTTGTGATTGCTACCTGTCTGCTGGCTTTCTCTTTCCACAACTTCCTGTATTCCCTGCATGCTTTGCAGCTTCTCCTCTGCTTTTCACTTTCAGTTTCTAAGGACTACATATCCCATGATGCCTTGTGGCCTGCAAGCTGTGATTCCTGTACTGACTTTGCGTCCTGAAACTCCTCCTCTCAGCACTAGTTCAGAAGGCAGGCTTTGTAAAATGTGTGACACAGCAGTGCCTATCAATAGGTCATTGCATACATGTCACAGAGTTCAAGGAAGTAAATGTGTAGAGATCTTTACAAAGTACATTTACAAACGTGTTCAGAGTAGTAGAAGTAGACTATAAGTAATTGAAATTCAATGTAGAAATAAATATATGATTTTATGTTTGGACCATAGATAACCTAGATGCCAGCACATGGCTGCAATAGCCTCGAGGACCCATTCACACCACAACCCTCCCTTTTCCTTGCGTTAATGCAAGCATGTTTACATGTGCTGGCATGCAGTTGGTAAATGTGTTGCAGCACAGTGGCTAAATGGTTAGCACTTCTGCCTGGCAGTACTAGGGTCGTTGGTTCAAATTGCAGCCACGGCACCACCTGCCTGGAGTTTGCATGTTCTCCCTGTGCCTGCGTGGGTTTCCTCCGGGTACTCCGGTTTCCTCTCACACTCCAAAGACATGCTGGTAGGTTAATTGGATCCTGTCTAAATTGGCCCTAATATGTGTATGTATGAATGTAAGTTAGGGACCTTAGATTGTACACCCCTTGAGGGTTAGGGACTGATGTGAATGTACAATATATATGTGTAAAGTGCTGCGTAAATTGACGGCGCTATATAAGTACCTGAAATAAATAAAATAAATATAATTGTTTTTTCATGTGTTGCAAAACATTTATTAAAACGCTTTTATTTATGTTTTTGCCTGTTTATGCATGTTACAGTACTTTCTTAAGCACACTGCAAAGCCATGGTCTGAACTAGTCTTGTTGTAAAACATTACGTTTAACTGTCTATACATTGAAAAAAATGCATCTGGTGTGAAAAAGCCTTTAGTCCTCCTGCCCTGCCTAAATACAGACCCTTCTGACCACGCCAAAGCTTGCCTGTCACGTCTGCTTGCTACGCATTCCTATTGGATAGCAAGTCATAGTTTGAAGGACAAATTTTTTCCATAGATCATATAGGCAAAAGACAGTTGCATGGACCATAAAAAATTCAAACATTAAGAATGATTGATTAACCCACAACATTTATGGTAGTTAAATAATGTATTTATAACAGAGGTCTGTACATCAGATCAAAAAGAGGGAGCACTAAGGAAGAATAAGGGACAGTTGGATTTGGTTTGCAAGAGAGGACAGACCCTCAAAATCAAAGACAGCTGGGAGTGATGTCATACTGTGAGTCAATGACAATATATGGGAGTTAGGAGGAAGCAGACAAGCTTTAACACTACAAGTATTCCAGTGTTACCAGATCACAATAACTCATCATTTGGGCAGCATTTAGTCACTGAAAACTTCTTTCATGAAAGTTACAGTATCACTTTAAATACTATACTATTAAATAAATCAAAATTAAAGATACAAATCATTATAGTCCTTCAGAATCATTTTTCACTTATTAGACCTCAACAGTCAGTAATTTGATTTGTCACTATCAGTTTCTGTACTTTGCTGTTCACCATTATTAAATGAACTTATTTGTAGACCATGTCCTGTGATAAGGTCCTGTAACTAGGCAACATGGACCTAAAACCCAATGATAATGGGGCACGTTGTACATCCTTATGATTGTAGAGTTATTTATTTGTCTGAAAATACCTTGTGTTCAGTGTTGCATGCGTTCTAGAAAATATTTAATAAAAACATTCCAGAATAGGACAAGCAATTCCTTGCATTTTTTTGTAATCTCGAGTAATCTGAGTAACTCCGGCAAGGTAAAGTCATTATGCCTGGAAAATGGCTTTCCTCTACAGTCAGTCTCATGGCAATTCAGTGCACATTTTATGTTTACAGTTCCATTAGGTAACCACTCTGCTCTGAGCTGGCCTGTTATCAAAGGAAATCGTTGCAAACACTTTATACAATAAACTGTAATAAAATATTTTGTTTTATTAAGTGATGAATAGTGAGTAACTGGTAACATATGGAAAGGAAGGTACAGGAGTAATACATATTAGAACAAAAACTGACCAACACATTGGCAAAAAGATCCATTCTGCTATCAGTGTTGAGACAGTTTGAGAGGGAAACTTTGTAGGTCTACACCTACAATTATTCAGGAGAATGTATACCCACAGGCACTCCAAGAAACAGTTGAAGGCACTGCAAAGATTGTTTGAGAACAAATGTGACATTCCTTGGGTCTCTTTTTGTTATAAAGCATTGGAGATATCAGGCTATTATTATTATTATTATACAGGATTTATATAGCGTCAACAGTTTGCTCAGCGCTTTACAATGTAACGGGAGACAATACAGCAACAATACAGTTCAATACAAGAGGGTTAGGAGGTCCCTGCTCCTTGGAGCTTACAATTCAAGAGGTTATGTCACTGTCAATCCTTCATGCCAAATAATTGTAATTCTACTTGATGAGAAGACACAACTTGCATATTTGCACTAATTAGAAATTAATTGTATACAGCAGGGATATTGAATTAAAATTCAACAAGGTCCGGGCAGTAAAATTTGCATGCATCAGAGGTCCGAATCTCATGTAGGCCCCTGTGGTGCATTTTCGTGTGTGCCAAACCACGTGTTGCTGCGGTGCATTTTTGAAAAATAAGGGTCGGGGACTTCTTCAGGTTTCTAGCAGGTAGTGCTGACCTATCCACAGCGTGTGCACCAAATGCACTTGTACAGATCTGAACCTGTTCTCACATCAGTGTCCTCAATCCCCACTGTGCATCACAGTCCCCTCCTCACTCACAGCAATATCCCTCTTGATGAGCGTCCTCAGCTCCCCCTTTACATCACCCCCCACCACCCCTTTCACAGTAGTGTTCTCACACTTCCTTGACATAGACCCTCACCTCAACAGTATTATCCTCTACCCCTTCACTGAAGAGTACTCTGCCCCTTTTTATATCATCCCCCCACATTACTGTCCCCAGACCCCCCCCATGTTACTGTCTTCAGCCCCCACATTACTGTCCTCAGCCCCCTTCCATGTTACTGTCCTCAGCCCCCCATGTTACTGTCCTCAGCCCCCACATTACAGTTCTCAGCCCCTCCCACTTTAATGTGCTCAGTCCCCACACACTACAGTCCTTAGCCCCCACATTACTGTCTTCAGCCCCCCTTCACACTGTCATTCGCCCCTCCCCCACTGTCCTACCTTACACAGACAGTGATTGATTGCTAGGACTGCACTTAATCCTAGCAACCAATCACCTGCTTGTTAAGCTCGGGCAGCTCCCACCCTCATATATGAAAATACACAGCAAAAACAATCCCAATCCAATATCCCAAAAAAGTTATCCACCTCCACCCTTGAAGGCCAAACAGACAAAATATATAAAACTTTTTCTTTTTTTTACCCAAATAATAAATATGTCCGCCAATCCCACCTAACAAAAAGTGTCCAAAAAAATATATATAGTGTCCCAAATGTCTCAATTATCAAAATAAATCTCCAAACATGTAGATCATTAAATTCTTTCTTCTTCAAACTTGCAAATCCTGATGACAATTAAACCTCAAAAGAAAAAAAACTTAACATAGTGTCATACCATTTAAATAATAAAACACACGTGCCACTCTTTGTGCAACATGCAAAATCTATGTACACGTGTATACTCTATAAGTGAGTATCTCTATACAAGCAAAATTTATATCAATGGACGACACTCACATAAAGTGTCAGCTACAAACAAACGTGAAAACTAAAGATATCACTCCAAACGATGTGTATCACCACACTCTGTATATAAGTGTACACCTTAGACCCAAACCCACAATCTCCACCTCATGTGCTGATGGATAATTACCCTATGCAGGAAAATATAGGGCATCACATCACTCTGGGTTGCTATCTCTTCATTCAGATATCAGGCTTCCTCCAATCATTAAAATAAGGGAGAAGCAGCTCCTCCTCACAGGGATACAGATACAAACAAGTTTTAGGGAAACATTAGCCACATGTTCCCACTTCCAAGATGGCCGCGATCGCACTTCCGGTCAGCGTCGATACGTCTGACGTCACGTGTCCCTGACGCGTTTCGTCACTTCCTTTGACTTTATCTGAAGGGTAAGGACGTCTGCGCATCGACTCCTTATGTACCGCCCTTCCTACATTAACGGCACCACTAAACGCCATCTTGGAAGCTGGAAACCGCCACCCACACTCATTTCCATTATCCCTTGTTTACAACAACAGATCTAAAGGACATTTCACATCTTATCCCAAACCCTATGCCTCTATACTATCATATCACACCAGGAGCACCATGGAATATGCATTACAATAAAATCCAAAAAAAACGCCAACATACAGAAAAATACATCTTAAAACATTAAATACATATATATACTTTCTATTATTTTATATGCTCCAAATTGATCTACTTCACCCTTACCTACCCACCTTGTGAAAACAACCTTATATCATACTTAAACAATTCTCATATATTAAAAAATATACCTATCCTCATTCCTGTATTATTCATACAATATACCCCCTCTACTGGTCAAAAATTGGAATCACCCCTCTACTATATTAATTACTTTAATTATATCCTATTTTCTTATAAAACAACTTTAAATACCATAATTATCATTATATCAATATCAATATATACGTCTATCCTTCCCATATGTCCAGACACATATCTTTACGCCTAATAAGCAATTTTTTAATATTAAAATCAAAAACATATCATTAAATAGTTCTTAATTAAAATAAACTTTATATTATCTCCAAATTTGATATTCTCAATCTTATATTATATTACCTCCATGGGTCCCCATATAAATATTCACGAATCCATATTACCTTCCCTCAATGTATATTAGGTTTTATTAAAAATTTCCTATAAGGTAAATATCATATATTAGATATAAAATCATCTAAAAAAGTATTAATAAAAAAAATTTTATATATTAAAAATCCGAAATAAAACAGTTCAAATCCAATTCTACATTTAAACCATTCGGTTTCAAAGTGTTCAAATTAAAAATCCAATACGTCTTGTTTTGTGAAATGCTTCTTACCCTATTACCTCCCCTCCAATGGGAGTCCACCGTGTCTATACCACAAAACTTTATACCACTAGGATCCGAATTGTGGTATTCTTTAAAATGACGTGAGACGTTATGGTCCTTTTTCCCTTTAATAATATTAGCTACATGTTCTTTTAGTCTGGTACTTAGATTCCTTTTAGTTCTTCCCACATATTGTAATGGACACGGACATTCTAATACATAAGTCACATACTTAGTGTCACATGTAATGAATTTTTTTATCTTAAATTCTTCTCCTGTATGAACCGATTTGCAACTCCCGATTTTTTTCTTTTTAGTGCCTGTTACTTTACACATTTTGCATCTTTTACATGGATAGAACCCCTGTAGATCAAACATCCTCATTTTTTTGGGGGGTGAAATAACCCCCTTCACTAATAAGGTCCTTAAATTGTCACTTTTTCTGTAAACAAACTGGGGTTGGTTGGGTAACACATTACTCAATCTCTGATCTTTGGAGCTCCCACCCTCCATCCAGAACTGTCCTGCCTCCCGCTGTCAGCTCTGTGAGGATGATCTCGAGACATCTGGAGGAAGAAAAGACTCTTAAATGGCAGGACTGCATGGGTCCGGATGGGACAGTGACTCGGTCCGCATCCGGACTCCGGTCTGCCATTTAATACAGATATAGAGATATCAAAATACTGTATACCAGGCATCACTAAATGGCGGACCGGAGTGATGCCTGGTATACAGTATTTGATATCTCTATACAGTTATTATTTCTAATATCACAGGTTGGAGTTTATGAAACCTGGAGCTCTGGAGCTAAGACTATGTTTACCTATAGCAACCAAACAAAATTATTTTCTATTTTTCCAAAAGAATAAAACATTAAATAAGTTTTTTGTGGGGAACCACATGTTTGATACAAATTATTCAGTGGGGTTGGTTTACTAAAAAAGAAGAGGTTGTTCATTTAGGGTTAGAGGTCTGGACCATGGGTTTTGACGGTGTGATTCACATATGTTTTGATGATGCAAGTCTATACAAGTACTGTTCTGTGCTACCAACAACAAAAATTAAAGTTCTTAAATGGGTCTGTGACGTCTAGGGAAAAAATAACAATCTTGGCCTCCTCAGTCAATACTTATACCATGAATAGCCTGCCCCAGAGGTGAGTCTACTTTGATATTGAGCAGCCAGTATGGAAGGTGTGGTCACTCAAGGGTATCAATGCATATATGTAAAACTGTGGGACATACTGGCCAGGTTCTTATGATCATCATTCACTTAAAGGGTGGGTCCCACTTCTCATGAAAAATGAAAAGGTGAATTAACTCCAAATATCCTGGCCACCTTTCTGGACCTTGTGTACATAGTGGCTATGATACCCTGTGCTACCAGTGTAACCATATGTACCCTGCAACACACAGCCCTGGAGTTAGTATCCTTCATAATGCTTGCAATGGCAAATGCTCACTTGTCAGCACAGGCATGTGATCATGCTGACCAGTGAGAAGCTTATCTGAAACTTCTTTTGGTAAGGTGTTCCAGAGGAAAGAAGTGTTTCTCTTTGGTCAGCGTGGTCATGCAGACCAATGAGCACTTACTATTGCGAGCATTATAATGGATATTCACTCTGGGGCTGTGTATTGCAGTGTACAGACTGCTACACTGCCAGAACAGGTCTTCATGGCCGCTACTGCTACAGAGCGGCAGGGCTGTGCAAAATCATGTGTATATATATGGGATTTGCATTTCCGGGTAGGGGGCACTGCCCATCCGCTAGGGATGTCAGTCACTGGGTCCCAGCCGGAGATTTCCCTCCGACACCTGGTGATCATCGGGCAAAGCTGACGGGAGTGACCTGTGTGTAAACAACACAGGTCTCTGTCCTGCCAGCAAGGACATGCTGCTGTGTATTCTCTGCACAGAAAAGAAATGCAAAGCAGCATGTCTGTGTAGTAAAACACAGCACATCATGTAAAACAGCACACTGTAAACCCATTGATTGCCCCAGATGTTAACCCCTTGCTGTCCAGTGTCATTAGTACAGTGTCAGTGCTTTTTAATAGCGCTGATCACTATATTAGTGTCATTGGGATGTCAGTGGCAGTTAGTTTCCACCCAGTGTCAGAATGCCCACCGCAGTCCCGCTAGAAGTCACTGATCGCCACCATTACTAGTATAAAAATAATAAAAATTAAAATTCCACTATCTATACCGCTATTTGTAGATGCTATAACTTTCATGTAAACTAATAAATTTACATGTATTGGGATTTTTTTTAGCAAAGACATGTAGAAGAATACATTTTGTCCTAAATTTATGAAGCAATTTTATTTTTAAATTTTTTTTTTTACTGGATATGTTTTATAGCAAACAGTACCACCGAAAGGAAGCTGTATTTGTGGGAAAATAGGACATAAATTTCATTTATGTGCAGCGTTGCATGACTGCGCAATTGTCAGTTAAAGTAACACAGCGTCGTATCGTAAAAAATGGCATGGTCAGGAAGGGGGGTAAATCCTCTGGAGGGCAAGTGGCGAGACAACCAAAGCACCTTTCCACCACTTACCGATCATTTCTTTTGAATGTTCTCTGATAACAGTGTTGACTGTGTTCCCAGCATCAGCCCTCCACACAATTATATACTCATGCATTCAATCTGTAGATCTGTACTTTGTAATATATTTGTAATAATATATTCCTAAACAAACACTGCAGGTTTTCAAGTCATAAATTGTACAGATTGGAATGTTTGTTTTTCTTAGATGTATCATTTGCAAAAATGTAAAGCAGTTAAACAAGACCTGCGCTTGCAATAGACATCGGAGGAATACATCAGTGGTTCATAGAGTGAACTCGGTGTACAGCTATTCACCCTGAGGTCATCACAGAGGACAAGGGGGCACTCTTTACGTCTGGAGGAAAAGAAATTTAATCTCCAAACACGGAAAGGTTTCTTCACAGTAAGAGCTGTGAAAATGTAGAATAGACTCCCTCAAGAGTTGGTTCTGGCCAGCTCAGTGGATCGCTTCAAAAAAGGCCTGGATTGCTTCTTAGATACACAGAATATAACTGATACTAACATTTATAGGTAAAGTTGATCCAGGGAATATTCAATTGCCTCTCGAGGGATCAGGAAGGATTTTCTTTCTCAGCAGGAGCAATTTGGATCATGCTTTGCTGGGTTTTTTTGCCTTCCTCTGGATCAACTGTGGGTATAGGATTATAACTTTTTTTTTTTTTTTTATGGTTGAACTGGATGGACTTTTGTCTTTTTTTCAGCCAGACTAACTATGTAACTATGTAAGGAAAGGGACAGAATAATCTTCTCTGCACACAAAAACTTGATTAGCACAAACTACTAAGAATCCTGTTTTAAACTCCTAACACGTTAGTATAGAACTCCACAGGCCCTGCACCAATTGTTCCTGTCTACCAAAAATCAATGTTGGAGGTATGCAATATATCAACAGGAGATATTACACATTTTCTGATCCTTCCCCTCCATACAACCCTTCTGGGTAGAAGTGCATTGCATTGCGCTATCAGTGTTTTACAGATCATATACTTCTGGATGAGCTGGCATTTTATTTACTGCATCATAAACCTTTTTCCAGACAAGCATACAGGATATTTATCCTAACTCACCTGCTGTAGAAGCAATCACTTGCGCCATCCATTGCGTATGGATAACTAAGGTAAATGAAATCAAGCAAATGGAAGACCTTCTTGCCTCTTGGAAACTTGACACATTCTGACAGACCTGATTTTTTTTTCCAAACCAAACTCACCAATATTTCTGAATATGGGGCTCTTCTGTGTCCTACTTATTCATCATGATTTCCCAAGTCTCAGTAGGAAGGCAGGCCCCAGTCTGGAGGAGAGTTTGGAAGCCAAAAAATACCTCTATCCCCCTTTCTCTACCTTCTCCCCACCTGCATTTCGGATTCTCCTTGACCTGCCACCCCTATCTGGACATACCTGTCCTGCTTCTTATTCCCCACTTCACTCACTATGCTGAAAAATCCACTCGCCTATTGGAACCCACCTTTTTTGGCAGGCTAAACTGTACGATTGTAGTAAGTACTTTTCTATACATCAGTTTGTCTGATCTATGAAAGGAAGTGCAATGCAATGTTATATATGTTTGTTGCACTGTGATGCCAACAGTGTAATGTATGTGATCTGGTATGTAAAGGATGATTAGAAAAATGTAAAGCAGTTATTTATGTGGTCTTGCCAGCCACTTTAAAATCTTAAATGTAGAAGTCCTGCCAAGAGCAGGCGCCACAATGTGCCCACTATTCCCCAGCCAGAAAAACCTCTTGTGTGTTTTTTATAACTTTGCTAATTTTACCTTTTGTAAGTTGTACTTAACTAATAAGAAGTCTGTATTCTGGTCATAATAACACGTGTCTTGTGGTATCTACTCTCAAAATAACAAGCAGGATCATTCGAAGTAACAGAAGTACCCCCTGAACCTGACAACATTACTTCCTAGGGAGATTGTACCATTGATTGAGAAGACCACTTGTTTCAATTAACAGATTGTCCAGCTTTTTTTAGTCAAGTAAAGTAAAAATAAAATCTTCTAGTATCTCTGTCTCCCAATCACGAGCATGGCTTCCCAAATTTTAATTATAATTGGTCTTCTTTTCTGAGAAATCCTTATATGGTTCTTCCTAAAACAATATTTCCTTTGTCCTCCTAATCAAGTGGCTCTATTTAAAAGGGTAAAACCGTGTAATGGAATTTGATAGAGGGTTCTCCTGAATGCCTTAGACGCTCCTATGTAAATCTTCGACCTTTTGACATTTTGTCAAACTGCTCCATTGAGCAGTCATGTATTTGTTTTAACTTTTCTTGTTAAATATTTTTTATTGTAATTTCACAAAGAAGTGAACACAGTAACTTGTTTCAGCTTTTACACTGTAGGTCTTTGGTATGAGAGTATACTTGGAATGAGCTAGGTCTGTTTTCATGTAGCCTTTCATAATACAGTGGTCACATTTAGCAGAAATAATTGAGTCCCATTGCCATTGTTGTATGCAGCTGTGGCATGTTGCATAAAGGATATAAGATTTCATCGTGTTTAATTCTGATGATAAACAGGACGGTGAAAGGGGCTTTTTTAGCCATGGCATTCCCAGTTCTGTACTTCGGTGCACATGGGTCAAAAGAAAGGAGTTGGCTGAGGATCAACAATTTGTTCAATTGTATTTAGGGGAAATGTATATATGAAATGGATACTTTTAGCATTCACAAATCTTTATTGTACTGACAGCCCATAGCCACAGTATGAGTCCTTTACTGACTTAGCTGCAAAAGTTTAGCTGTGTAGTAAACCATCCCAATTTATCAGTATTTACATGTGATTAGAGTTGTGCAACTGATGATTCTGTTTTATAACAAAGATTTTTTTTTAAGAAATAGACTTCACAGTGTACACCTTAACCTCTATAACATTTTGTGCTTGCAATTAATTTTGTCACTTATATTTCTTTTCTTTTAATTTAAATATTTTTATTAATGTTTCATATAAACAAGTTATACAAACATACTCATTAAAACCTTCGCATATTATCAAAACATTTATCGTTTCATCCCCCCCCCCCCACCTATATACCACCTATCCCCCCCATCCAATCCCTGACCCCTTCTGCTCTGCATTTTCCTGTTCATTTCTGGAGATCATAATCCCTATAAAGGAAGAACAAAATATGTTTCCATATTATTCTATGTTAATCCCCCATAACCTCTAAGGCTAGCCTTGACTTTTTGAATTCCTCCCATTTGTTCCATCTTGTATGGTGACTCTCCATCTTATCTTCATTCAAATGATAAAGTTTTTCCAACTTACATATTTGATCCACCCTATCCACCCAGTCCTTTATTTTCGGCACCTCCTGTCTCCTGCAATATTTGGGTATCAGTCCCTTTGCTGCATTCAAATAGTACAATAAAACAGATTCTTTGTATTTTTTAACTGAAACCTTAGTACTATGCAAAAAGCAAATCGCTGGGTCTACTAGAATATCAACCTCTGTAATTTTCGGAATCAAGCTTACTATTTTCCCCCAATACTCTTGTATTTTAGAACACTCCCACCACATGTGATACATTGTGCCTCTACCTCCACATCTACACCATAAAGGTGAATTATCTCCACTCAATCTGTGTGCCACACTCGGTGTGATATACCATCTTGCCAAACACTTATAATTCTTTTCTACCTCCTGCATATTTATATTTCCATGGATTATTCTATACAATTTCCTCTGTTTTTCCGCATCTATTGTTACTCCTATTTCTCTTTCTCATTTTTCTATATATGTAGGGCTTATATCTGCATTTATTTCAGTGAGAATCTTATATATTTTAGAGGTTCCATGTTTCCCATCTCCCCATGTACCTAATAAGTGCTCAAAAGGATTCCAATCCTCTCTTATTCTTAAAGGCTTTGGAAGCTTTCCTATAAAAGGTTTCAATTGAAAATAACGCCACTCATCCATTCTCGTAAAAACTTCTCCTTTTTTTTCCAATCCCTTAAGCGATCCTATTTCCTCCCCCACCATTATATCGCTTAATTGTGCATCTTCCTTCTTAATCCACTTCCCTGTGATACCTTCTTTACCCAGGGGGAAAAACTCTGTGGACTTTAAGGGCATTAACAATTAATTAAATTCCCATCCCATCTGTTTTTCTATTTTAACCCAGCTTTTCCCCTCTGCATTATATGTCCAGTCAAAAATTCTCGTCATTATTACACAGTTATAATAACTTTTTAAATCTGGGACTCCCAATCCTCCTTTCTCTTTATTTATACCTAAAATTTCCTGGCTTATTCTTGGTTTTTTATTCCTCCAAATAAATTTTTTTAACATTTTTTTAATTGATCTAAAGTATACTTCTAGTAGTTTAATTGGTATCATTTGAAATTTATATAATATTTTTGGAACAATCACCATTTTTATCAAATTTATACAACGTATCAATGACGGGGTTCCCCCTCCTAATTTTTTTCGTTCATCCCTGATCTCATTTAACAATGGGATATAATTCAATTTATACAAGTTCTTGGAGGATACAGTTAATTTTATTCCTAGATATTTAAATTCTTTTTCTCTCTCTACTTGGAAGGTTTATGTTTAAAATTTCTGTTTTTGTTGGGTTACTTTTTAAATTTGACATCTCCCCATATTCTTTCAGTGATTTCATTAAATTTGGCAATGTTTTCCTTGAGTTTCCCACATAGAACAGCATGTCATCTGCATAAGCTGCCACCTTATGCTCCGTATCTCCTATCCAAATTCCTTTTATATCAATATTATTCCTTATTGTAGCCAAAAGAGATTCCAATGATAAAACATATAGCAATGGAGACAAAGGGCATCCCTGTCTAGTTCCGTTCTGCATCACAAAATACTCTGACAATTCCCCATTAACCATGATTGCTGCAGAGGGTTGACTCTATAATTTCCTTATCCACTCTCTCATTCTAGGTCCCATCCCCAATACTTCCAATGTATCCAACATATATCCCCAATCTACTCTATCAAATGCCTTTTCAGCATCGATAGCGTGCCACTGCAGGGATTTTCTCTTTCCTACTTTTTTGTATGAGAAACAGAGATCTCAGTCCGTTATCTCTACCCTCTCCCCCTGGGACAAAGCCTAATTGGTCTATGTGTATCCATTCCGACATTAGGTCTTTCAACCTGTTTGCCAGAACTTTTGCATATAGTTTGGTATCTGTGTTTAATAAGGAAATTGGTCTGTAACTTGAACAGTGAGTATCATCTTTACCTTCCTTTATGTATGAGAACTACATGGGCTTGTAGGGATTACCTCCTCATTTCCATCTCTCCTCCCAGTGCATTCATATATATCCTCAGTTTAGGTACTAATAATTCTTTATATTTTTTATAGTATTTCACTGTGTATCCATCAGGTCCTGGACTTTTCCCAGCTATAGTGCTCTTTAACGCTAAGTGTATTTCCTCCTGCGTTATTGCTGATTCTAGGGATTTTAATTACACCTCACTTAATTTTGGTAATCCTGCCTTTTTTAATTATATCTGTCTTTTTTCTATTTTTCCTACTTCATCTTTACTTATGGAGCTGTAGGGGAAAATATTATATAGCTTATTATAATCTTTAAACACTTTAGCTATATCATTAGTTGAAAACATTAATTCTCCTTTGTGGTCTCTTATTTTCTCTAAAACATTAATTCTCCTTTGTGGTCTCTTATTTTCTCTATGTAGTTCCTAGATTTTTTTTTTCTCTGAGCCCTCATTTAAATACTTTCCTGGCCTATCTCCCCATCTGTATCTCTCACTTATTTTATTGAACACTTCTCTTATCTTCTTCCAGAAATGTATTTAATTCTTCTTTTATTTATTACCCTCTCCATAATCTCTTTTGTTACTTTTATGTTTATGTATCTGCTCTAACTCACAGAGTTCACTAAGAAGCGTGTTTATTTTTCCTCTTCTTTCCCTCTTCTTTTTTACTCCAATTGCTATCAGGATTCCTCTAATATAGGCCTTATGAGCCTCCCACACTGTTACTACGGACACTTACCCAGAATCATTTTGCTCAAAAAATTGCTCTATTTCTTTTTTTACTCCTTTGATCCACCTCTGAATTCTGGAGAAGTGTCTCATTTAACCTCCATAATTTCCCCCCGATCTGCTCATTTCCCCAAAGTATTATTGTCACTTATATTTAATACCCCATTTTACGATTCTTCACTTTTTCTGACCTTGTCAAGGCTAGATTTATAATTCCTGTACTCCAGTCACCTGGCTAGCCCTAGTATCACACTAATTAGATCAGACAGCATAACCACACTTAGAACTGATGACTAGAAGAGTTAATTTCAAATGGATGACTGCTAAGTATACAGTACATCCCTTCAATGACTATAATGCACAAACTACACAGATATGGAATAGGCGAGGTTGTGTCTTTACAAATCCCGCCATCTGTGTATGTTGAGACTCTTGAATGGTTTATGTAGTGCTCTCAATCCCAGCAGAAAATGGAATTTGGAAAACAAATCAAACCTTTGTAGTTTTCAGCTTTCAGTAGGCCCATGTCTACTATACTCAATGAAAGTGTATGTGTAGGTAGACAGGATCAGTGTTGAACCTTGCAGAATATGACCTGGAATTTGGGGCTCTCAGTACGAGAACATCTAAAGGTATGTGCAAGCAATGCTCAGTGTCTGTACTGCAGTGCTGTATCCTCTTAAGTACCTCTTGTGGTTCTTTAAGTCAGAGCTTAGTAAATAGGATGGAGCTATGTTTACTTCAACTATTCATGTGCTAACATAAATCCTTTTTTTTATCCCCACATGATTGGGTATTTAGGGTTAACACTACCTTATCTACGATCATGCAGTTTTCATACTGAATATCCCCTTTACAACTTGTTTAGTAAATCATCTCCATTGTTTTAATTAGGGCTCCTTGCTTGAAAAGAAAAAAAAATGATTTTTTTTCTCACATTTTGGTTTTCTCTTGTTAAAAGCTTCTGGAAGTAATATAATGTGTTTTGTATTTTTGGTCTCTTGCGGTGACACTTTGTGCACTGTTATTCTCCGCTCCAGGAAATTTAGTGCAGCTTGTTCACTCATAGAACTAAATGTTCTTAGAAGTCTCATGACTCTTAACATTTGTGTTCTCTGTTTTCGTCATGCAACAAGGACAGGCAGCCTAAATGGCTCCAAAAACATTGACAGAATTCTCTGAATAACTTTGGCTTTGGAAAAGAAAAAGAATCCAGAGCAAATTCTAAGAATCCCTATGTCATTTCTGTTATGTGTCATCTGGATAAAAAGAAATTATAAAAAAAGTCGCTATATTTGTCTGATCTTTTGATCTGGAAGGGTTTTTCTCAAACTATGGGTCAGGATCCATATTATGTCTTGAACATATTTGGGACCCCTGTGTGATGTTCAGGTGCTAAAACAGCAGATCGCTGATCGGTAATAGCACATTGACTATGGTTTACAGCACATACAGAAAACAAGAATGTTTGCAAGGAAGGAGGAAAAGGCAATTACTCAGGCAAGATTCTAAAGTGAAGAAACACAGTATTAGTTTGTTATTACAGGTACTTATAGCGCCATCAACTTACGCAGTGCTGTTACATATAGGTTGCAAATGTCTACTACTAAAAGAGAATTCAAGTAGAATTGTATTTCTCTTGGCTTTAATCAAATGTACAAAAACAATGGAGAGCACCAAAATGTGTTATACGTGTTGAAGTTCTCAAAGTTAGCAAGTTAAAAACATAACACCCACAGGATGAATACTAACCCAAGGAGTTTTTCAATGGCAAGACAGAAAGTTTACAAATAAAACAAAAAAAAACGGTGCTTAGACTGAGGAAGGGTAAGTTGTTTTAAGCAGAATGAGCTTCTCAGTAAAACAGTAGCTAGCATCATACCACTAGTTTATACATCATTGCTCTGCAATGGATCTCATGTAGTCCTTGGTTCCCCTCCAAATATGATGAATTTTGAATACAAAGGTACTGTAATTGTTTGCATTTCTGTTTTTTTAAATTATATTTCCGTTATTTGTCTTTTGTATGGCTTTGTTGACATATTGGTAAAAACTTTCTTCCTGGGTCCCAGTATGGTAACAATTTTCTTATTTGTATCCTCAGTTAAATTTTAAGAACCCTTGATCTAGAAGAAACTGCATATCCGTACCTTATTTTGGATCTGACACAGATAGATTCCTTCTGCCTTTGCTGCTATAACTAGATTTACCATAACATGCTTGCTAATATTACATTATGAAATCCAGGATGATTTGAATCAGTTTACAGTTTGACATAGCTACACCCATCTGCTTGAATATTTTCTATGGGGCTTACGTAGGAAACAAGTGCTAAAACAAATTTCTTGTTATCCCTAGCAACCGGTTTTCAATTGTCATTTGTGAAAATGGAAAAAAAAGCATTTTGGTGGTGTGTCATGAGCCACATGTGCAGTAGCACTAACTTAAAAAGTTTTTTGTTTCCATCAGTTGGTGGTAACAGTATTTAATTCTTAATAGCAGCTATGTTATATGTTAGGAAAAAAATACAGTGCTGTATTAAAAATATTAGGTCACTATAAAAATTAAGAAAATATGTATATATTTCCGGTGCCGTATATGGCACTAAAATGTTACACATACAGTAACCTATAAGAGTAAAGTAAAAAGAAAGGTGCTAAATATTTAGACATCCTATTTCTGTCTCGTTAAATTAATTTTGCCAGCCAAGGCCATAAACTTCTTGAACAGTCTCCGTCAGTTTTCGTAGTACAGCAATTGCATTTATATTTGGGTTTCATTAGTCCCCTCCAGCATATGGAAGGATACCAGAGTCATTCTCTCCCGATGTAGCACTTTGTAGTTAATCTCCACTGCCAGTTTTATTTGCCCCCTTTAAAAGACCAAGGCCTGTTAAAAATTAATGGCCAAGGCAAAGAAGAAAGGTTTAAGCAGAGAATTTGAAATGAGTGCTGAAACCATTTCAGCAGGTTATGACTCAGATTTCATCCATATTGAAGGACTTGTGCCCTTGCATTTCACATCCTTTAATCTGAAACCTGTTCTTTTTAAGCATTAATATGCAGCCAGATGAGTTCATTCTTCAGTGGGTGATATCAAAGTACAAGGGATAATTCACTAATGCACATCGAATGGGATTTTCTACAAATTATCGAGACACACTCTTATATATTCATTTCAGACAACTTCACTTTCTATTTTATTTATGTCTAACAGCTAGATGGTGTTGGAATAATGATTCACAGGCTTCACTGACTTACCTGGATTAGTCTTAAAACTTTCTCTAAAGAAAGGCATTTTTTTGCCAAACAGCTATTCATAATAAACATATTGTGCTACTTTTTTTGAGTAGCATTTAGTATAGAATAAAGGAATCTGTTATATTGACAATAAATCTTTTTTGGTCACAAAGTGTACTTTAACCTGACAAGATTATTGAATGATAAATACACTGTATATTTGACATTTTTTTAAATTTCTAGTTATTGTAATTTGCCACATGTTTGTACTTGGGGAAACATTTTAAAATATTTTAATATGGTATTTATGGATTTTGGAGCAACAAAGTTTGGTATTTTGCTAAACTTTGGTTGTTTGGTTCAGCAATTGTTTGGTTTCCTATTTGATAATGACTGTGACAATTCGTGTTACTGATTTGAACATAAAGTTTGTCTAAATCATGAGGTAGAAAGAGAGCATCAACAGATCACTATTGAGTACCGTTACTCTAGATATGTTTCCACTGAAGATGGGGCAGAAGATTGGGATGGGAAGAGTTCCCTTATATCCTGTTCTACTGACAGCCTACAATTTGGGATTTTCTTTCACTTTCATTCCTGGTGAAAATGGTAAACAGCTCAAATAGAGAGGGTGGATCTCCCTAATAGGGGCACAAACAGAACTAAAAACCTGACAGGTGTTTTAATTCACTCCAGTGTATCCAAAACTAAAAATATAATTTTTCCTTTAGCTACAGTCATGGACAGAAATATTGGCACCCCTGCATTTCTGTCATATATTGCAAAATTTCACCTAGAAAACTGTTGCAGTTACAAACGTGTAGGCATTCTCATGTTTATTTCTTTGTTTGCATTGGTATGACACAAAAAATGGCAAAACAAAAATCCAAATCTGACACATTCCTTGCACCCTCAATTTAACCACTTGCCTACCGGACACTTTTACCCCCTTTCTGCCCAGGCCGATTTTTAGCTTTCAGCATTGTCATATGGAATAACAATCGTGTGGTCATGCAACACTGTACCCAAACTAGATTTTTATCATTTTTTTAGACAAATATTTCTTTCTTTTGGCAGTATTTAACCAATTCAATACCGGGCAATTTTGCACCTTCCTGCCCAGGCCAGTTTTCAGGTTTCAGCGCTCTCACACTTTGAATGACAATTGCGCGGTCATACAACATTGTACCAAAACTAAATATTTATAATTTTCTTCACACAACTAGAGATTTTTTTTGGTGGTATTTAATCATCGCTGGGGTTTTTATTTTTTGCTAAATTAACAAAGACCAAAAATTTTGAAAAAAACACTTTTTTTTTGTTTCTGTTATAAACGTTTGCAAATTAATAATTGCTCTTCATAAATTTAGGCCAAGATGTATTCTGCTACATGTCTTTGGTGAAAATAACCCATATTAGGATGTATTTTTTAGTTTGTAGGAAAGTTATAGAGTTCACAAACTATGGTATAGATCTGAATATTGATCAATCCTGAAGTACTGACAGCCAGTCTAATTTCTTGAGGTCCAAGAATGTCAGAACAGTACAGATATCCCCCAAATGACCCTTTTTGCAAAGTAGACAGTCCAACGTACTTCATAAGAGGCGTGGCGAGTTTTTTGAAGTTATATTTTTTTTGTCATCATTTTTCGGAAAATTAAAAAATTAGTTTCACTATTTTTTTTTACATATTGTCCCAAGTGCAGTACAGCGTCATCATATAACTGGCATGGCGGTTATCAGGGACACTGACTGGTGACAGTATGAAAAAAAAAATATATATTTTTTTCATATTTCACTATGTCCAAAGTAGTACAATGTTACCATAGTAACATTGTACTACTTTGGGGAAGTGATCAGTATTTTTTTTTTTTTTCTACACAATTTGCTTATAGCAAAGAATTACTTTGCTATAAGCAAGCATTTACCTGAATGATATCGATTCATTCAGGGTTTTTTTTTTGTTTTTTTGTGCTTAGCTGTGATTTGGCCACAATTTGGCCGCTGCGCGGCTTTGCAGGAGCGCGATCTGCGCATGTGTGGGAGAATGCCATATGGCGTCCACCTGGAACGCTGATGACATTTGCCGGCCGCCATTCGGCCATAGGGCAGGCGGCAAATGGTTAATCACCACTGAGGTTTTTATTTTCTGCTAAACAAACAAAAAGATCAAAAAGATGGGCACTGAAAATCAGCACAGATGGGCATTGAAAGCCAGCACAGATGGACACTGATGGGCACTATTGGCTGCACTGATGGTGCTACACTGATCATCAGGGCACTGATTAGTGTCTTGATGATTAGTGTAGATGTTCCCCTGAGAAATCCGCTGCCAACTCTCCTCACGCGCTGCCAGTGTGAGGAGAGGACTACCGATAACCTATTTACACTGTGATCAGCTGTGATTGGACACAGCTGATCACATGGTAAATGGCGGCTCTGATTGGCCCTTTACTTTGACACATGATCAGCTGTGTCTGAAGGACACAGCGATCACAGATCACACATGGCACATGTGCCCCAGTGGGCGTGGGGGGGGGGGGGTGTGGTTCTGGGTGCTTGCTGGAGTGCTTGCTGGAGTGCTGGGCAGGATTGTGGGTGGGAGCGGCTGGCTTAGGCTCTCAGTGCTACGCTCAGAGGCTGAACTAGCTGCCGATCAGACATCTAGGTAAATCCAGACATTGTCAGGATATATCTAGAGACTGGAGCAGCTCAGTGACATCAGCCAATAGTGGGTTTTAGTGTGCTCTCAGTTGATTCTGGGTCATGAGTGCACAAAGTGCACTCTTGTGACCCACAAGAGAAAAGTGGCCAAAGGAGCTTTGGCCATACTTTACTTTTAACAACTACAAATCGTTGTAATCACCTTTAGAAAAAAAAGACCAGTAGCTGCAGGCGTACTTGTAACTTCTAAATACAAGATACTTTACTGCTGCCATTTAAAAACAAAATGCACTACCGTTTCTGGAAAATGAATAACCTATATTTACAAAAAAGACAGATTACTTGACAACTGCATTGAAGCTATAAATAGCACTATGTATAAATTGGCATTTGTTTATATGGCCTAGTTAATTTTAGTGGTGTGGCAAGAATGGTACTGTGTATGGTAGGAATTCTTGGCCTCTTTTCTCTGCCAGTTTCCCTACAGTAGACACTGGATGTCCAGGAAGTGAACTGCCTGAACCTCTGATGATTTATAGTTCAGGATTATCTCTCTTCGGGTTCTATGTGTAATTACTTTTACCATGGAAAATAAAAATGGTTTATAAATCAAAACAGGAGTGTGAAAACATAAAACACTACAATGTACTCTACTTTTTGAAGTACCCTCTACACTATGCCTATAATAATTCATTTAAATTACTTTCAAGAAGGCAATTAATAACTTGAAATAGTGCCTCCAGGTAGTTTTCAGCTATATTTTAGAATTTTGTTTGTTAGTAAAGTATCTTAAAAACAGATATCTTCTGTAAACTCTGACTCTGAAAGTCTGATTTATACCAATGTGAAAACAATGTAGCCTAAAAATCTAGTAGTCTATTGCGGGGAAAGCCTGCCAGACTGAAATATAGGAACTTTTACTGCTGACTAATTTTTCAAAGTGCTCTGGAGCTATCATACAGGTCCTTGTTTGACTATTTAATGTGGGGGTCAGCAACCAGTAGATTGCGGCCAGGTGACTGGTGATCGTGGCCTAGACTTGCTGACCTGCCATCCTGGAGCATAAGAGTGCAATGCAGTGCGTCCAGGGTTTTTTTTTCTCAGAGAAAAGGTGCAGGAACTCACTCGACCCCCCCCCCTCCTAAGTCACACCTCTAGAACCTCCCATTAAAACTGCCCCTTTAGAAAACAGAGAACCAAGTATAACTTAAAGTGCCATACAACTAATTTGTATGGAATTTGTTTATAAAAAGCAATGCAAACATTTTGAAATATCTAGCATTTACCAAAGTAAGCACAGAAGCACTTCCAGACAATTTCAGCATTCTTGTCATGTTTCTTCTCCGCTTCTTACATCAGTAGCATCCCCAAATATCCAGCATAGAGACATCCCCAAATATCCATCAAAGAGACATTCCCATATATTCAGCAAAAAGACACCCCCAATTCCCGAAAACTAAGTCTTGTCTCCGCAGCACACCAGTTAACTTGTCAGGAGGCTGAGGAGGAGGAAACAGGCTAGCTACCCACATGACTGAACAAGCTGCACTTCACTCTCAAACAGCGAGTTGACTGGCACCAAAATAAGCTTTCCGTCGGTATGCAGGGAGAGGCAGAGCAGAGTGCGGATCACTCTGCCCTCCTGCTCTCAGGCGGCAGCTTTATGATCCCTCCATAGCTGCCCTGCTTTCATACAGGCAGCAGCCTACACAATGGTTGACACAGACAGGGCTTGGCTCCCGATCAGCTCCCACACTGTCTCTGACGGAAGTTCCAGAATGCAGTTCCGGCGCGTTCTACCAGAAAAAAAGCCCTGAGTGGGTCTACTTGTAAAGTTGGAGCTGTAACAGGGAGTCGATACCTCTTCTGTAGTGCTGGCTCCTGTCCCAGAGTGATTCCAGTTGCACTCCACCTCTTATCCCAGCTAGCGGTCTCGGCAGCAGGTGCCAGCAGCAGGAAAGAAGATATCTTCAAGTCAGTGTGAAGCATTACACTAGGAATATTAGTATAGACCTGCTTTCTTACTGATGCGCTGCAGTTTCCCCACACCATGGGAGCAGTGTGGTGTACCAGCAGGTTTCCTGCACTTAGCCATAGACTTCTATTATATCCTGCGGGTTTGGTGCACTTTCTGAACGTGCACCAAAACTCCTGAATGCAGGAGTTTTGGTGCGCTTTCAGAAAGTGCACCACACCTGCAGGATATAATAAAAGTTTAAGACAAATTGCAGCTAACCTAGCAAAGTTGCGGCACATCAGTTTGAAAAAAGCCTTACAGGGCGCTTAGAACATTCAGGGTTCATTTACGGGGGGTATACCCCGATAGGATGGATTTTTACCACCTCTGCCCCAAACTGCACCCCCTTTAGCAGTAGCCAGGGGTGTACACATGCTGCAGCAGGAGTTGTACACCCTCTCATGGTGGGTGGGTAATCCATCACTGTACAAATCACTTCTGTAGATTTCACCTCTGTAACTTCTCCAAAATACCCCAATTTTTAACCAATTAAACCACTAAGCAACTCATTCACTCCCTGGATGTCTCTTGCCTTGACTATTGCAACTCCCTTCTCAGAGACCTACCTCTCCCCTTTCTCCCCTAACCCCTTTCAGTCTATCATAAATACTGCTGCCAGACTCCTTCACCTTACCAACTGCTCAGTGTCCTCCACCCTTCTCTGCCAATCTGTCCACTTTATTCCAGTTGCCCAATGATTAAAATTCAAAATACTAAAAACCACATATAAAGCTGTTTACAACTCTGCCCCTAACTACATCATCAATCATGTCTCTAAATGTCAACCAAACTATTCTCTCTGCTCCTCCCAAGAACTGCTACATTTTAGCTTCCTCGTCTTCTCTTCCAATGCTCATCTCATGGACTTTTCCAGAGCCTCTCCCATCCTTTGGAGGTCTCTACCCTAATTGCTCTGGCTTTCTCCTACTCTGTCCAGTTGTAGGTGTTCCCTGAAAACTCAACTCTTCAGGGAAGCCTACCCTGCCCTTAGCAAACAGCTGAATCTTTTATTTCTCCCAGCATCTCGTCCCTCTTAGTTATTACCTTTTTGTGTCACTTGTCCCTCCGTATTAGATTGTAAGCTCTCAGAAGCAGGGCCATCCTAGCTATCTTGTATTGAACTGTATTGTTAATGTACTGCTTCCCTTTATACTGCTAAGCGCTGTGCAAACTGGGCGTAATGCTTTAATCGCCTTTTGTTTTGATGCACCTGCAGTATGTTTAACTAAATGAAACTTAAAGTTCAATTGAGGTTTATGTGTTGGGACATATTGCTTGTTTGAAATTATAGCCTTCCTAAGCAGTGAAGCATGGGGTACAGCCCAAAACATGCACATTAAAAAAAAGAAAAGTTGCCAATGGCAGCACCAACAGTATATTGCTTTCTTGTAGATTCATTTTAAAGTGACCAAAGTGACAGAATTATGAAAGTATGAGGTCTTAGGACCTTTACATGCACTACAGTTTCTTCTGACATGCAGTCAAATACAATGTGTCATAGGACAATTCATACTTATAATTTTCCCTGCATTGCTCCACAGCTCGACCACTTGACCAAGCTTACTTCACTTCTCTCTTTGTTGCATTTGAAGTGTTGGACTTTGCATACATTAACCCATATTTGAACTACGCAAAACCCTCTTCCTCACTAGTATTTTGCACTCTTTTGTCCAGTGTGGCTGTAGATTTATATTTGTTAACCACTTCACGCCTAAGGGTAAAACAAATCTAAATACCTAAGCACAATTTTGCAACGTTGATGTTAGTAAAACTGTACATATAATCACAACTACTTTGTACATCCAGATGAATTATACCTGGTTTTGTTCAGGACAAATTGGGTTTTCATTTGGTGGTAAATGGTAATGGCAATCTCCTGATTTTTTTTTTTTATTATCAAAGGAAAACTGGCCCAAAATAGTAAAAAAAAAAATATTTTTTTTATTTAGCTGTGTGTTTCTTGCTACTACCTACCACCAAAGAACAACCCAAAATAAATTCTCCAGCTCTTGACGATCGCAGCGATACTATATATTTGTATGTTATTTGTTGTTTGTACCCGTAGTACAGTCCGGAAACAATAGTGCGCATTTTGTTTTGTTTTTTTTTTTCTTTTTTACCCAAAACACACTGACATTGACACTAACTGACACTGATACCAATTTTTTTTTAATCCTGATCTTTGACCCTGATCTTTTGATCTTGACCTTGACCCAAACAATAGCCCTGGCACTGAACTAGATCAAACTTTGATCTAGGTATATTTTCTTTATTTTTTAATATTTATCTTTTTTTTTTTTACAAAAATTTTTTCCTCTATATGCCAGTAGTTAGAAAGATACAATGTATCTCTCGGCTTCATTCATAGACAGAGAAAAAAAACAAAGGGGCCGGGCTGCACAGTGACTGATCACTGTGATAGCCAATCAGAGGCTATCGCAGCGATCATGTGACCCGGAATTGGGAGTCCCGCATCCCGATAGTTAGAACAGGACCCGGGGAATCGGGAGTCCCGCATCCCGATACTTAGAACAGGACCCGGGGCTCTCAGTGAAACTGCAGTCTTTGTGCTGGGAGCGCGCAGTGTGGCATGCTCACAGTACAAAGACAGGTACACAAATATGCGGTCCCATGGAAAAACACCGTTCCGTGAGGCCGCATATTTGTGTGACGTCGGCATCAAGGGGTACTTAAATCAGTTTGTGTTGACACACTCTTTAATAAAAAAGGGGTTAAAAATGCCACCCCATTTCTAAGATCGTAGAGCATGTCTAAGAATTAAAAAACCCCAAAAAACTGAGAAGCAATAAATATAGCTAAAAATCAAATTGGCAATGTAAAAGCAAAGGGTTACATCATAACTGATATAATGGAAGTAAATTCACAAATTTCATAAAATAAATAAATACATGTAAACAGACAATACACAAGTAATGCAATATGAGAAAGGAAATAAAAGCACTTAAAGCAAACCCATGCAGGGCAAAACAACAGGTTTTCTTTAATTGAATCCATAGCATGTCCGGCCATTATGCATAGAAATTCCTTTGAGGCTCTGTACTGGCCTAAATGCCATTTGCCAGTTCATATGTCCTGTGTCTTATGCTAGCTCCGGGGTGGTGATTTTTTTTTTTTAATGGGTTTTATTTTACAGCTTTGCTGAATCACTGTAAACCCAGTCAGAGTATGCCTTTGCCTTAACCTTAATTACCACAATTCTTAGAATGAGGTTAATTTTCTTGCATAATTGCAATCTCCAGAGTCCCATATTATATATATTTGTTTTGGGCTTCTTTTTCATTAGGGGGCTTAGATTACTGAAGATAAAGTTAAACTCTAGGCAAAAAAATAAAAATACAGATTAAATCGATATCACAGAGCTGTTTAACATGTCAAATTATTTGAATTTCTGTTCATTCAGTCCTGTGATTTATATAACTTTTGTAGCACAGCCCTGTCTAGCAGAAGAGGCGACCTAATTATTATCAGGTCCCCTCTCCCGCTAGACTCGGCAGTAAAAGGAAGAGTAGCACACTGATCTCATCTCCCTTTCGCATGACTCCCTCTTACAATTTGAATGACACCTTGCACAACGGCACACCTGACTCCTTCTGCTGCTTCTCCCTTCCAATCTTTGAGCTCTGCTGTACAAACTATATAGCAGACTGAAAGAGGCTAATACTAGTTACACTGCTTGCATTTAAAAATATATTTGATTATATGTTAATGATTTCAGGGCTCCTTTTAATCTTTACCTTGATTATATGCCTGAAGTTCAGCTCTAACATGTTACCATATAGATGATATGTGTATTCAGTACAGGCCTCATTAAACTGTGGAACTCTAGCTAAGCTGCATAGCCATTGCCTGAGTCTGAGCTGACGTCTGTTGGTGAACAACCAAAGTGATGTGCGGCTATTCTCATTTCAGCAATGTTGGCTGCAGTTCAGAAGCTACTGGGCTGACCAAGTTGAACATATTTAGATTGTAGTATTGCCTTTGATCAGGGATCACGATGGTAATATTTAGCATCTGTGAAATCATTCACACTTGCTGGCACAAACATTAATCCTAATCACAAGTTACTAAGTGATCAAACCAGCTATTAATATGTATTTTTATTTTTCCCCTAAACATATACAGACAAGAGTTGAGAGTTTACTCTAGATTCCATTGATAATTCAAAACAAAGCAGTAGTTTAAGAAGGGTTTCTTCTTTCTGCTTTTTAAAACCAATGCATGTTTATCCCACTGCTGACAGGGTAATTTTACCTGTGCCTACTCACACCATTTATATGTTTGAAAGAAAAAAAATGACTCCAAGGCTCCAGCTCAGTTTCCAGCCTGATGCAGCCTGGCTTTGAAGATCCACTTCATAGGAAATGTATAATGTTTGTGTATGTAGTTCCCTGTTTCTCCTTACTATTTTCTGTAAAAAGCCTGTATGCAACAGAGTTCAGTAGCTCAGGCCAAAATGTATACACACATGTTATGAAGTTAGAGGAGTGATTAATCTCTTTTTAAAAGCTCCATCAGAGCTTTTAGGGACAGACTGCTTGTCAAGGATAGGGGACCCGCTTCCACTAGGGGTGGAGGGGCTGACCGAGACCAGGACTAGTTCCCTCTCTCCCTTGTTTGTTTACATTTGCAGAGTGATCACAAAGGCCTCGGCTGGCTGCTGGTTTAGTGATTGGAAGGGCCAAGGCACAGAGTCTACAATACTGCATGGTCTTCACCAGAGCTCCTAGAGGTGGAGATGTTGTGCTGCAGGTGATATCCAGGTTGTGGTCCTCTGACTTACCCCATGCAATACAGGAGTTACTGGATTCATTGAGTGACAGGTAACACAAGAGTGAATAAGGAGTGCACAAGAACACACAGAGGCACAGATGAGAAACATGGGCAGGGAGTGCACAGGTGCTGATAATGAGGGGCTGACATGGAACACACTGGTGCAGCAAGGAGGAACAAACTGAAGTATGGATGGTGAAGGCAGACTGGATACAGGTATGAGTGCACAGAGTGACAATAACAGGACACAGACTAAGGAACACAACCCTGGGGCAAACTGGGGAACAAGGATGGGAGCAGGCTGGAACACACTGGGAACACAAGGCTGGAAACAGACTGGGACACACTGGCAGCAACATGCTGGAAAAATGCTTGAAGGAAGCTGGGACACACTGAAGACATTAGGACTTCTGGGAATCTCTAGAGGCTCAGGAAAACTTGTGAAGAGAATAGGGGAGGGGGGGTCCAGCTGGTAGTGTGTGGAGGCTTGAACACTGAGCAAACCGCGTGGAAGCCCTTTAAGACAACACCCCTCTGTAGCAATCGTACCCACAGAGATGGATGCGGTTCAACAATGTTGCGCCAACCTCCATCTTGGCAAAGGATCATCCATCTTGTACAAACATATCTTTCCTCATTCTCCTCCTCCCTCTCTGAGAGTCACAGTGACATTTGGTCGGTGTGTGTGTGTTGGAAGTGTCACAGGCCGGCCAGGACACAGCAGGAAGCTCCGAGCTATTAACCATCTTTGAGCTAGGTGCCGGGACGGCTGGGAAGCTGAGCAATCTGGCACCTCATACAAAGATAACCCAAGCCTTCCCCTGAGTTCAAAGACATTCCAGAGGAGTAAGAAACTAGATAACACTTTTAAAATCCATTTTTCCCCTATGTCTCATTTCTTGGAATATGAGAGACTTACATAAAAAAACAGGCATATCTTCAGATTGGCCACGAGAAGACAAACAGTTTGATATGTCACTCTCCTTGGCTGGAGTACATAGGAAAGCAGAAAATTACATCTCTTAAACCACTCAAGTATGTATTTCATATCTCATATCTAACTGTTCCTCAGATACGTCTGCATATTAATTTACCCGCGGGTGGAATGTTACTTGTGCCTAGGAAAAGTTATGAGCCAAAATATGAACTCTGAGAGATTGTGGTTCTAGTTTGGGTCTCCGCCCAGACAACCCCTCCCCAAATGAGGCATTGGTCCTTGGCTTCAGAGACACCCCCTGCTGCTGGGGGACTACAAAATAGGCTGTCGGGCCTAAGAGTGTTAGTTGAAGAATTCTCCCGTTTAACATCAGAACCAACTTGGTAGATGTGCCCTTTTGCTCTGAAACGTGATCTGCTTAACCCAAGGCTGAGGCATGTACTTTAACCCTTTATCCTCCTTTCTGTTACCTCTTTGCTGTGCTATTGTTCTCTGTATATTTATATATATATATTGGTTACATCTTTTCTCTGTAAATATTTTTCTTGCACCCTTTTGACCTTTTAGTAATAAATCCTTTCTTTCTGAAAGTGTTGAACTGTTTCTATAGCTCGTTAATGCAACTTACGAATTCCTGCCTCTAAAAGAGCGCTACTGTGTTTATTTAGCCCTCTATATAACCTGTCTGCGGTGGCAGTGCTATACAGACGATTATCTCAACCATCATAGTGTTATTGCTGATATTGCCGAGTTTCCTCTTTCTCTGTACAAAAAGGAGGTGGTGGCAGTGTGAAGGGTTAATTGCGTAAATAACCTGACCCAGCAACAATAGCAATCAGGCTGCTGGTACATCAATTTGTGGTCCATTAGCTGGAAAATCGTTGTGCAGGGTGCAGCTGGGTCTGGCATTGTTACGCACGTGACATCACAGCTTCAGATTGGCTAGTCCTTCGGTCACGAGTTTGGTGAGAAGGTCAGGGGTCTGACGCGCGATCGCCACACCCTCTTTGACTGGAAGCCAGCAACTGTACACAAAGAGAGACCCATTGCTGGAGCATCTAACAGGATAACCCTTTAGGTGAATGTGGCACAGCCAAACTGAAAGGGTAAGACATTTGCTGTGCTGTCAATGTACAGCCATGGCCAAAAGTTTTGAGTGACACAAATATTAATTTTCACAAAGTCTGCTGCTTCAGTGTTTTTAGATCTTTAGATCTTTTTGTCTAATGTTACTATGGTTTACTGAAGTATAATTACAAGCATTTCATAAGTGTCAAAGACACTTTTATTGACAATTACATTACGTTTATGCAAGGAGTCAATATTTGCATTGTTGACCCTTCTTTTTCAAGATCTCTGCAGTTCCCCTGGCATGTTGTCAATGGCAGCCCATTCTTGCATAATCAATGCTTGGAGTTTGTCAGAATTTGTGGGTTTTTTTGTTCACCTGCTTCTTAAGGATTGACCACAAGTTCTCAATGGGATTAAGGTCTGGGGATTTTCCTGGCCATGGACCCTAAATTTTGATGTTTTGTTCCTCAAGCCACTTAGTTCTCACTTTTGCCTTAGGTCAAGGTGCTCCATCATGCTGGAAAAGGCATTGTTTGTCTCCAAACTGTTCTTGGATGGTTGGGAGAACTTGTTCTTGAAGGATGTTTTTGTACCATTCTTTATTCATGGCTGTGTTCTTAGGCAAAATTGTGAGTGAGCCCACTACCTTGGCTGAGAAGCAACTCCACACATAAATGGTCGCAGGATGCTTTACTGTTGGCATGACACAGAACTGATGGTAGCGCTCACCTTTTCTTCTCTAGATGCCCCAAGCAATCGGAAAGGGGATTCATCAGATAAAATGACTTTACCCTAGTCCAGAAGAGCTACTGTTTTGAAGTTGCTGTGATCCAGTCTGCTAGCTATTACAGTCTGGCCTCTGTCAGAGTTGCTCAAATCCTTAGGCTTGCCTTTTTTTTTCCTACTTTCAACACATCAACTTTAGGGATAACATAAAACCAACACTGCTCTAGGTGGGTCTGCTATATGGTCTAACATGTTATCCTCATACCTGCAGGTGCAATGCCCAGTTTGTGTACTGAAGAGTAGCATGTGCAAAGGTTCTGGTTGGCTACACTGCAAAATTCCAGTTTATTGAAAACTCACATAAAACAAGCACATATACAGGCAAACGTTCAGGGGGTGCAAGAGGAGAAAAAGCATTTCATGCTGATTTAGTGCCTACTCAGTCAGTAAACTGGAATTTTGCAGAATGCAGCCATCCAGAACTTTTGTACACCCTTCAGGGACAACATATTTGCCTGCTGCCTAATATATCCCACCCACTTTCAAGTGCCATTGTCACAAGATAATCAATGCTTATCATGTTAATATATATATATATATATATTTTCCTCATTAAAGCTAAGGGGTTTCAGGGACAGTGGAAAAATAGAGCATGTGCGACAAATTCTTAGAGGCTTATTTACAAACTGCTAATCAGGAAGGAAATTAGCTGGGAGACCCATACTGCTCACCAGTGGGGGTGCTGGGGTATGGTATATGCACGCCATACTCTTTTCCCATTCGATCACAGGACCAGGTGACAGCTGATGGAAGAATAGGCATTGCATGAAAAGAAACACTTTTGGGTCTAACTTTCCCAAATCAGGACTATAACTGCAAAAATGTAATTTGATTCTGAAGATATTAAATTAGTGGGCCAAAGCATGATGGCCGAATACGGAATGTACATAGTTGTTGCACTGAAACCACTGTCCTGTGTAAAGTAAATGTTTTGATACCGCAGATCAATAAGTAAACTGACAAATTCCTGTTGTAGATTTTTTACCTTACCTTACTGTGGGGACCATAACAATATGTTTAGAATCCCACGCAGCATTTATGGAGCACTTTTTTTCCTATGAACTTTTACAGTGTTGAAAAACAGCATAGCAGAGCTTTGCTCTGGCAGCTAAAAGAAAGCCCTCACCATGTACGTGTAAGGGGGATGACGATTGGGCAGGTGTTGCTGCCAAACTGATCAAATCCCTGCCCTGCTACTTCTTGGAAAGGACATTTGCCAACCTGTTGTTGATGGAACTCTCTACAATTATGTGCCCACTCCTGGCCACAATCCCCTATCAACATCCCTAGCCATTTAATATTTGTGAATAAAGGAATTTCCACACATAAAATCTATTTTCCGCACTTTACTGTAACTTCACAAAGGTTTTCATAACATCTGGCATCTTGCACCGCTGAATCTTCCAATAGCACTGGATATCAGTATAGCCGGCTCTGTGGGTAAAGCTTGACAACCACAAATTAGACCATAGTGCAGCACGCTTCTTAAAATGGCATGTAGTTTATTATAAAACATATACACTCACATGGTAACCAAGTAAAATAGCAATAAAATCAAAGACAAAGCAGTCAATAGAAAAGTGGTATCCTGCCTGACTGTACGGCGTCACACACCACGTGACTTCGTCACGTGGTGTGTGGGGAGGAGTCGGATGACGTAAGCACTGCAATGTAAGCACTATACACCACCATAATGCATTTGAAATGAAACAAACAAGATGTGCTTTAACTGCAGACTGTCAGCTTTAATTTGAGGGTATTTACATCCAAATCAGGTGAATGGTGTAGGAATTACAACAGTTTGCATATGTGCCTCCCATTTTTTAAGGGACCAAAAGTAATGGGACAATTGGCTTCTCAGCTGTTCCATGGCCAGGTGTGTGTTATTCCCTCATTATCCCAATTACAATGAGCAGATAAAAGGTCCAGAGTTCATTTCAAGTGTGCTCTTTGCATTTGGAATCTGTTGCTGTCAACTCTCAAGATGAGATCCAAAGAGCTGTCACTATCAGTGAAGCAAGCCATCATTAGGCTGAAAAAACAAAACAAACCCATCAGAGAGAACTTTAGGCGTGGCCAAAACAACTGTTTGGAACATTCTTAAAAAGAAGGAACGCACCAGGGAGCTCAGCAACACCAAAAGACCCGGAAGACCACGGAAAACAACTGTGGTGGATGACCGAAGAATTCTTTCCCTGGCGAAGAAAACACCCTTCACAACAGTTGGCCAGATCATGAACACTCTCTAGGAGGTAGGTGTATGTGTGTCAAAGTCACCAATCAAGAGAAGACTTCACCAGAGTGAATACAGAGGGTTCACCACAAGATGTAAACCATTGGTGAGCCTCAAAAACAGGAAGGCCAGATTAGAGTTTGCCAAACGACATCTAAAAAAGCCTTCACAGTTCTGGAACAACATCCTATGGACAGATGAGACCAAGATCAACTTGTACCAGAGTGATGGGAAGAGAAGAGTATGGAGAAGGAAAGGAACTGCTCATGATCCTAAGCATACCACCTCATCAGTGAAGCATGGTGGTGGTAGTGTCATGGCGTGGGCATGTATGGCTGTCAATGGAACTGGTTCTCTTGTATTTATTGATGTTGTGACTGCTGACAAAAGCAGCAGGATGAATTCTGAAGTGTTTCGGGCAATATTATCTGCTCATATTCAGCCAAATGCTTCAGAACTCATTGGACGCCGCTTCACAGTGCAGATGGACAATGACCCAAAGCATACTGCAAAAGCAACCAAAGAGTTTTTTAAGGGAAAGAAGTGGAATGTTATGCAATGGCCAAGTCAATCACCTGACCTGAATCCGACTGAGCATGCATTTCACTTGCTGAAGACAAAACTGAAGGGAATATGCCCCAAGAACAAGCAAGAACTGAAGACATTTGCAGTAGAGGCCTGGCAGAGCATCACCAGGGATGAAACCCAGCGTCTGGTGATGTCTATGCATTCCAGACTTCAGGCTGTAATTGACTGAAAAGGATCTGCAACCAAGTATTAAAAAGTGAAAGTTTGATTTATGATTATTATTCTGTCCCATTACTTTTGGTCCCTTAACAAGTGGGAGGCACATATGCAAACTGTTGTAATTCCTACACCGTTCACCTGATTTGGATGTAAATACCCTCAAACTAAAGCTGACAGTCTGCAGTTAAAGCACATCTTGTTCATTTCATTTCAAATCCATTGTGGTGGTGTATAGAGCCAAAAATGTTAGAATTGTGTCGATGTTCCAATATTTATGGACCTGACTGTATATTAATTCATTAGAACACAAATAACACGTGTTTGCAGCAGCTCATTATATGTGGTATTCTTTACTGATTCTGTACTTTATTTAGCACATTGGCAGTGCACAATTTTTTGGTTTCACATACACGGGAGTTGACATTCTGTGGTTGCCATGAATGCACAGAATGGTCGCACATATCTTATAAGCCATCATCCCTCTAAACCTCTATTCCTCTCCTTGGGAATACCACGAATTTGGGGCCATTTCCCCATGCATATGAAGTCCACAGTCGTTTGCTTCCAATACCAAGTAGAATAAAGATGCTCTCATTAGTATACCAGTCTCTTCCCAATGTCCCTTCCATAGCTTTACCCAGCTGGGCACATTCCCAAATGGCACACTCATTCCTAGGCTTCAGCATTACGCACAGAGGACTCAGGCCTGGCCTAACAGGCCTTTTGCACTCCACTGTAAGATCTTCAGAAGAAGGTCGAGGGGAAAGGATTACTACAGCTATTCCTTCTGTGTTCTGTACCATCTCATCTACATTAAAGTCAATTCTGTAAGAGATTACATCTTAGCAGCTCCAAGGTGCTTGGCTCCCATGTGCTGACTACACTGGGCTCATCATGGGCATTTATAGGGCAATGACTTTACCCGTGACATCAGAGGAGGGACTTTGAAAGGGGACGTAACACCCAATTACAACGTACTCTTACTGTACTAAATTGGGACCAGAGCCATCTAGTGGCAGGCAAGGAAACTGACTGCACCTGCCAACATGGGGACAATCAGGGGGTGATAACGAAGTACTAATACATATGATGGGCTGAACATTGCAATGACATGCAGAACACTCTCTGGACTTCTGCTGTATAGTGCTGTTAGACTTTAAAAGAGCTTTTTAGAAATGAACACACCTAATGCATTTAAGATGTGTTGTTGATGTGTTTTGCGTGTGTTTTTGATGCATTTGCATCACAGTAAATAACACTCTCCAGATGCTTCCTCTGTGTTAGTTTTCTATTGTATGGATTCTTGTATGTCATCTCAGCCAGTGACACTTTGTACACACATCTCAAGTGTGCTATAAACATCATAGGGGCATTTGTGAGGCGTTTCTGGCCCATTTGCAGTGTATTTATATTGACATAAATAGAGGCATTTGGGGAGTGGTAAATCCAGCCGAACGCTGCATGTTGGATAACTTTTGGTGTGAACAACACGGAATTGACACAGAGCATTGACAGGCATTAGTGAGGCCTAAAAATACAGATTAAACGCCTGCTTTTGACACCAGTATAAGTGAATCTACAGAGAGTGGGATAAAGTTTACTAAACCATCTCCAACCCATGACCTCTCTGATTCCACTGGCCGGTATTCTGCTACCCCTCATGTATTTTTACCAAAGATCAGTGGCAGGCATTGTTAGAAATGTCAGTGCAGGCGACAGAATACTGTCACTGTAGGGTGTGGCAGAGAAGAGCCCCATGATTTCTAGTTTTGTTGCTGAGAACGTTTCTGCTCTTTACGTAATTCAGCATATTTTAGGCTACATTTCTGTAGAACAAAACAAACTGTTCTCACTGTTTGTTTTTCTTTTTGTTTGTTTTAAGGTGTTTGCATATTTTTTTTTAATTTAGAGTAAAACCATGACATGTTAATTCTATCTTTAAAGGATGTTTTAAACCAGGGTTCATGGGATTTGGGTCTGCCTAGACTCCAGATATTAAAAAGAATGCTTCAGCAAAGCAAATAAATCTGACACAAGTGAAGCCAAATCCCCCAAAACTCTAATACATTCTTGTTTTGCAACCTCTGACCATTTCCTCCTGTACTGTTTCCACAATGGATGTCAAAGGCATTTCAGTCTGCACTTTTTATAAAAAAAAAAAAAAAGCTATATATTGAATAAAATACATTTTCTGAAGAGAAGAAAGCTATTTTTGGAATGAAACATAAAGTATTCTATGTGAAATGATCAGATAAGAGGTCTGAGGCATGAAAATTGTCCAAAGGAAACATTTTCTGATCAGCTGGACAGCATGTCTCTTCCATTTCTGTACATTCACAGTAATTCTTTGTATAATGTAAAAGAAGAAGCTAGTCAGTCAGATTATTCAGGTGGCTAAAATGTATACCAAGCTCATATTAAAGAAATGTGTCAGCTCTAAAATATTTACCCTTTTACATTTCATTTTTTTTATTACTTTTTATGTAATACAAACCAGAATTGGCTCAAAAAACTACGCACAAAAAGATCCTTCTGTGTTGCTCTATAAGCAGTTGTTGCATGAAGATATAGTGGTACAACTTTAACAAACAAAAGTAAACCATACATAGAATGCACAGCATGTACCTAGAAGATCAGAAAAATGTATATTATGGGGTAGATTTTACTAAAAATGGAGCACTCAGAATCTGGTGCAGCTGTGCGTGGAAGACAATAAGCTTCTAATTTCAGTTTGTTCAATTACGGTAAGCTTTGGCAATAAAAGCTGGAAACTGATTGGTTTCTATATAGACTTTCACCAGAATTTTCACTTTCCAGTGTTAGTAAATAACCCCCTATGGATCACCAATGTTTTGTGTAGAAAGTGTATGAGTAGTTTTAATCTAAAGCTGGATACGCACGGACCAAAAATCATCTGAAAACAGTCAGTTTGGCAGGAACCAGACAACTTTTGACCGGCTTCTGTGGAACAAGCATGCTGGAAAACCAGCATCCAATCAGCGCTCACAGCCAATGGCACTGACTAGAGATGAGCGAAGTATTCAAAAATTCGATTCGACTGATTCGGCGAATTCGTAGAAAAATTTTGATTCGAGTCGAATATATTCGCTGTGAATTTAACTTAAAAAAGGGTGTTTCTAGGCTTCAGAGAGACTTAATATTAGTGCTGAACACTGTACCTTTAATTTAAATGCCCTTGGAGTCTGCTGGGGAAGAGAAATAATACTGTCAGGCAGTATGACATGCAGATGAGTGCCGTCGATCTTAGAATCACCGCACACTTCACTCATTTGGGCAGTCACGGGGCCAAAACCAGAGTGTGGAGCCACAGTGTGGCGGTGGAGGCAGCAGCAATGGGAGGCCATACAGCACCCTATGACAAAAATGGAAACCACCAGCAGTGTGAGGAGACCTGAAAGTGGCACATGGCAGAGTGTGGCGATAGAGACAGCAGCAATGGGAGGCCGTACAGGGACCCATGACACACTCTGGACCTGGCAGCAGCATGAGGAGGCGGTACAGGGGCCCATGGCAGATTACGGGCCTGGCAGCAGCATGAGGAGTCGGTACGGGGGCCCATGGCAGATTACAGGCCTGGCAGCAGCAATGGGAGGCCGTACAGGGACCCATGACACAATCTGGACGTGGCAGCAGCATGGGGAGGCGGTACAGGGGCCCATGACAGATTACGGGCCTGGCAGCAGCATTTGGAGTCGGTACGGGGGCCCATGACACACTCTGGACCTGGCAGCAGCATGAGGAGGCGGTACAGGGGCGCATGACAGATTACGAGCCTGGCAGCAGCAACTTGGACAGGAGGACGTTCAATTTCTGCACCGTCTGGTGCGTGCTCGCAAACTGTTGTCTCTTGGAAACGGATTCCAAGAAAGACTGCTGACGGAATCCGTGAAGAGGAGTAGCAGGAGAAGGAGCATCTGAACGAGCGGAATATGCCAACAAGCGACAACAGGGGCCCATGGCAGATTAGGGGCCTGGCAGCAGCTATGGGAGGCCCGTAATCTGCCAGCACCCTATGACAAAAAATGGAACCCACCAGCAGTGTGAGGAGACCTGAAAGTGGCACATGGCAGAGTGTGGCGATGGAGACAGCAGCAATGGGAGGCCGTACAGGGACCCATGACACACTCTGGACCTGGCAGCAGCATGAGGAGGCGGTATATAGGGGCCTATGGCAGATTAGGGGCCTGGCAGCAGCTATGGGAGGCCCGTAATCTGCCAGCACCCTATGTCAAAAAATTCTACACACCAGCAGTGTGTGAGACCTGAAAGTGGCACATGGCAGAGTGTGGCGATGGAGACAGCAGCAATGGGAGGCCGTACAGGGACCCATGAGAGACTCTGGACTTGGCAGCAGCATGAGGAGGCGGTATAGGGGCCCATGGCAGATTAGGGGCCTGGCAGCAGCTATGGGAGGCCCGTAATCTGCCAGCACCCTATGACAAAAAATGGAACACACCAGCAGTGTGAGGAGACCTGAAAGTGGCACATGTTTGGGGCATGATTCATGGCGGATTTAGTCAGTTGTGTCAGGAACTGGTGGTTTGAAATCCAGACTAATCCACGCCTGATTCATTTTCACAAACGTCAGTCTCTCCACACTTTGGGTGGACAGTCGTGTCCTCCGCGGAGTTGCAATACCTCCTGCCGCACTAAACACGCGCTCCGATGCCACGCTACTGGCCGGGCATGACAGCCTTTCAAGGGCAAATTCAGCTAGTTGGGGCCAAAGGTCAAGTTTCGTTGCCCAGTAGTCAAGGGGATTGTCTACCTCGGTTGGCAGGGTGCTGTCCTAGTAGGCCTAAGCCTGTTGTTTGAGGTCCTGCTCCAGGTCCACCTGATGCTGCTGCTGCTGCTGCTGCTGCTGTGGCTGGTTAGTAGTTTCCTCACTGCGCTGGTGAAGAAAGCTACTCATCATCGACTGCAGACTGAGGCAGCCGCTGCTGGTGGAGCTGCCACTGCTCCTACCACCCCACCCCTCCCCTGCTGCCATGGCAGCGGAACGCGAGCGCACAGGGCCCACAGTGTCTGAGGATGGACGTTGGCGCAGACAGGCAGAGACCAGCTGACTACATAGGTGGTTTTTATAGTACGTTATTTTGGCCTCCCTCTCAGCAGGTGTGAAAAAGGCCACCATTTTTGAACGGTAGCGAGGGTCCAACAAGGTGGACAGCCAAAAGTCATCCCTCTGTCTGATGGTTATTATTCGGCTGTCGCTACGCAAGCAAGCGAGCATGCTATGGGCCATTTGTTCCAAGGAATGCGAGGGACTCCCTGCCTCCATCTCCACAGCATACTGCCACGGTGCGTCTGGGTCCTCTGTCTCCTCCTCCTCCTCCTCCTCTACCAGATGCTCCTGCTCCTCCACTCCTGTCCGCTGAGTGGAAAAACCACCCATTTCACTCAATAATTCCTGAGCACCAATGTCCTCCTCTACCTCCTCCTCTTCTTCCTGTCCTGCCCCCACAGGGGTCATGTGGCGTTGAGATCTGTGCGCCACGTCTACCGCACCCTGACCAGCCATTGTTAACAGCATTTGTTCCAGGACGTGCAACAGAGGAATGACGTCGTTCATCCCATAGTCCTGCCGACTCACGAATAGCGTGGCCTCCTCAAAGGGCCTGAGCAAGCGCAGGTGTCACGCATGAGCTGCCAATGGCTGACATCTAAGTTACACAGGGAATACCTTTATCCGCTTTTAACATCAGGAAATCTGTGATGGCCTTTTGCTGTTCGTAAAGGCGGTCTAACATATGTAGGGTTGAATTCCACCATGTTGCAACGTCACAGCATGAGGAGTCGGTATAGGGGCCCATGGCAGATTAGGGGCCTGGCAGCAGCTATGGGAGGCCCGTAATCTGCCAGCACCCTATGTCAAAAAATTCTACACACCAGCAGTGTGTGAGGAGACCTGAAAGTGGCACATGGCAGAGTGTGGCGATGGAGACAGCAGCAATGGGAGGCCGTACAGGGACCCATGACAGACTCTGGACCTGGCAGCAGCATGAGGAGGCGGTATATAGGGGCCTATGGCAGATTAGGGGCCTGGCAGCAGCTATGGGAGGCCCTTAATCTGCCAGCACCCTATGTCAAAAAATTCTACACACCAGCAGTGTGAGGAGACCTGAAAGTGGCACATGGCAGAGTGTGGCGATGGAGACAGCAGCAATGGGAGGCCGTACAGGGACCCATGAGAGACTCTGGACCTGGCAGCAGCATGAGGAGGCGGTATATAGGGGCCTATGGCAGATTAGGGGCCTGGCAGCAGCTATGGGAGGCCCGTAATCTGCCAGCACCCTATGTCAAAAAATTCTACACACCAGCAGTGTGTGAGGAGACCTGAAAGTGGCACATGGCAGAGTGTGGCGATGGAGACAGCAGCAATGGGAGGCCGTACAGGGACCCATGACAGACTCTGGACCTGGCAGCAGCATGAGGAGGCGGTATATAGGGGCCCATGGCAGATTAGGGGCCTGGCAGCAGCAATGGGAGGCCCGTAATCTGCCAGCACCCTATGTCAAAAAATTCTACACACCAGCAGTGTGAGGAGACCTGAAAGTGGCACATGGCAGAGTGTGGCGATGGAGACAGCAGCAATGGGAGGCCGTACAGGGACCCATGACAGACTCTGGACCTGGCAGCAGCATGAGGAGGCGGTATATAGGGGCCTGTGGCAGATTAGGGGCCTGGCAGCAGCTATGGGAGGCCCATAATCTGCCAGCACCCTATGTCAAAAAATTCTACACACCAGCAGTGTGTGAGGAGACCTGAAAGTGGCACATGGCAGAGTGTGGCGATGGAGACAGCAGCAATGGGAGGCCGTACAGGGACCCATGACAGACTCTGGACCTGGCAGCAGCATGAGGAGGCGGTATATAGGGGCCCATGGCAGATTAGGGGCCTGGCAGCAGCAATGGAAGGCCCGTAATCTGCCAGCACCCTATGTCAAAAAATTCTACACACCAGCAGTGTGAGGAGACCTGAAAGTGGCACATGGCAGAGTGTGGCGATGGAGACAGCAGCAATGGGAGGCCGTACAGGGACCCATGACAGACTCTGGACCTGGCAGCAGCATGAGGAGGCGGTATATAGGGGCCTATGGCAGATTAGGGGCCTGGCAGCAGCTATGGGAGGCCCATAATCTGCCAGCACCCTATGTCAAAAAATTCAACACACCAGCAGTGTGAGGAGACCTGAAAGTGGCACATGGCATGAGAGACTCTGGACCTGGCAGCAGCATGAGGAAGCGGTATATAGGGGCCTATGGCAGATTAGGGGCCTGGCAGCAGCTATAGGAGGCCCATAATCTGCCAGCACCCTATGTCAAAAAATTCTACACACCAGCAGTGTGTGAGGAGACCTGAAAGTGGCACATGGCAGAGTGTGGCGATGGAGACAGCAGCAATGGGAGGCCGTACAGGGACCCATGAGAGACTCTGGACCTGGCAGCAGCATGAGGAAGCGGTATATAGGGGCCTATGGCAGATTAGGGGCCTGGCAGCAGCTATAGGAGGCCCATAATCTGCCAGCACCCTATGTCAAAAAATTCTACACACCAGCAGTGTGTGAGGAGACCTGAAAGTGGCACATGGCAGAGTGTGGCGATGGAGACAGCAGCAATGGGAGGCCGTACAGGGACCCATGAGAGACTCTGGACCTGGCAGCAGCATGAGGAAGCGGTATATAGGGGCCTATGGCAGATTAGGGGCCTGGCAGCAGCAATGGGAGGCCCATAATCTGCCAGCACCCTATGTCAAAAAATTCTACACACCAGCAGTGTGTGAGGAGACCTGAAAGTGGCACATGGCAGAGTGTGGCGATGGAGACAGCAGCAATGGGAGGCCGTACAGGGACCCATGACAGACTCTGGACCTGGCAGCAGCATGAGGAGGCGGTATATAGGGGCCCATGGCAGATTAGGGGCCTGGCAGCAGCAATGGGAGGCCCGTAATCTGCCAGCACCCTATGTCAAAAAATTCTACACACCAGCAGTGTGAGGAGACCTGAAAGTGGCACATGGCAGAGTGTGGCGATGGAGACAGCAGCAATGGGAGGCCGTACAGGGACCCATGACAGACTCTGGACCTGGCAGCAGCATGAGGAGGCGGTATATAGGGGCCTATGGCAGATTAGGGGCCTGGCAGCAGCTATGGGAGGCCCATAATCTGCCAGCACCCTATGTCAAAAAATTCAACACACCAGCAGTGTGAGGAGACCTGAAAGTGGCACATGGCATGAGAGACTCTGGACCTGGCAGCAGCATGAGGAAGCGGTATATAGGGGCCTATGGCAGATTAGGGGCCTGGCAGCAGCTATAGGAGGCCCATAATCTGCCAGCACCCTATGTCAAAAAATTCTACACACCAGCAGTGTGTGAGGAGACCTGAAAGTGGCACATGGCAGAGTGTGGCGATGGAGACAGCAGCAATGGGAGGCCGTACAGGGACCCATGAGAGACTCTGGACCTGGCAGCAGCATGAGGAAGCGGTATATAGGGGCCTATGGCAGATTAGGGGCCTGGCAGCAGCTATAGGAGGCCCATAATCTGCCAGCACCCTATGTCAAAAAATTCTACACACCAGCAGTGTGTGAGGAGACCTGAAAGTGGCACATGGCAGAGTGTGGCGATGGAGACAGCAGCAATGGGAGGCCGTACAGGGACCCATGAGAGACTCTGGACCTGGCAGCAGCATGAGGAAGCGGTATATAGGGGCCTATGGCAGATTAGGGGCCTGGCAGCAGCAATGGGAGGCCCATAATCTGCCAGCACCCTATGTCAAAAAATTCTACACACCAGCAGTGTGTGAGGAGACCTGAAAGTGGCACATGGCAGAGTGTGGCGATGGAGACAGCAGCAATGGGAGGCCGTACAGGGACCCATGACAGACTCTGGACCTGGCAGCAGCATGAGGAGGCGGTATATAGGGGCCTATGGCAGATTAGGGGCCTGGCAGCAGCTATGGGAGGCCCTTAATCTGCCAGCACCCTATGTCAAAAAATTCTACACACCAGCAGTGTGAGGAGACCTGAAAGTGGCACATGGCAGAGTGTGGCGATGGAGACAGCAGCAATGGGAGGCCGTACAGGGACCCATGAGAGACTCTGGACCTGGCAGCAGCATGAGGAGGCGGTATATAGGGGCCTATGGCAGATTAGGGGCCTGGCAGCAGCTATGGGAGGCCCGTAATCTGCCAGCACCCTATGTCAAAAAATTCTACACACCAGCAGTGTGTGAGGAGACCTGAAAGTGGCACATGGCAGAGTGTGGCGATGGAGACAGCAGCAATGGGAGGCCGTACAGGGACCCATGACAGACTCTGGACCTGGCAGCAGCATGAGGAGGCGGTATATAGGGGCCCATGGCAGATTAGGGGCCTGGCAGCAGCAATGGGAGGCCCGTAATCTGCCAGCACCCTATGTCAAAAAATTCTACACACCAGCAGTGTGAGGAGACCTGAAAGTGGCACATGGCAGAGTGTGGCGATGGAGACAGCAGCAATGGGAGGCCGTACAGGGACCCATGACAGACTCTGGACCTGGCAGCAGCATGAGGAGGCGGTATATAGGGGCCTGTGGCAGATTAGGGGCCTGGCAGCAGCTATGGGAGGCCCATAATCTGCCAGCACCCTATGTCAAAAAATTCTACACACCAGCAGTGTGTGAGGAGACCTGAAAGTGGCACATGGCAGAGTGTGGCGATGGAGACAGCAGCAATGGGAGGCCGTACAGGGACCCATGACAGACTCTGGACCTGGCAGCAGCATGAGGAGGCGGTATATAGGGGCCCATGGCAGATTAGGGGCCTGGCAGCAGCAATGGGAGGCCCGTAATCTGCCAGCACCCTATGTCAAAAAATTCTACACACCAGCAGTGTGAGGAGACCTGAAAGTGGCACATGGCAGAGTGTGGCGATGGAGACAGCAGCAATGGGAGGCCGTACAGGGACCCATGACAGACTCTGGACCTGGCAGCAGCATGAGGAGGCGGTATATAGGGGCCTATGGCAGATTAGGGGCCTGGCAGCAGCTATGGGAGGCCCATAATCTGCCAGCACCCTATGTCAAAAAATTCAACACACCAGCAGTGTGAGGAGACCTGAAAGTGGCACATGGCATGAGAGACTCTGGACCTGGCAGCAGCATGAGGAAGTGGTATATAGGGGCCTATGGCAGATTAGGGGCCTGGCAGCAGCTATAGGAGGCCCATAATCTGCCAGCACCCTATGTCAAAAAATTCTACACACCAGCAGTGTGTGAGGAGACCTGAAAGTGGCACATGGCAGAGTGTGGCGATGGAGACAGCAGCAATGGGAGGCCGTACAGGGACCCATGAGAGACTCTGGACCTGGCAGCAGCATGAGGAAGCGGTATATAGGGGCCTATGGCAGATTAGGGGCCTGGCAGCAGCTATAGGAGGCCCATAATCTGCCAGCACCCTATGTCAAAAAATTCTACACACCAGCAGTGTGTGAGGAGACCTGAAAGTGGCACATGGCAGAGTGTGGCGATTGAGACAGCAGCAATGGGAGGCCGTACAGGGACCCATGAGAGACTCTGGACCTGGCAGCAGCATGAGGAAGCGGTATATAGGGGCCTATGGCAGATTAGGGGCCTGGCAGCAGCAATGGGAGGCCCATAATCTGCCAGCACCCTATGTCAAAAAATTCTACACACCAGCAGTGTGTGAGGAGACCTGAAAGTGGCACATGGCAGAGTGTGGCGATGGAGACAGCAGCAATGGGAGGCCGTACAGGGACCCATGACAGACTCTGGACCTGGCAGCAGCATGAGGAGGCGGTATATAGGGGCCCATGGCAGATTAGGGGCCTGGCAGCAGCAATGGGAGGCCCGTAATCTGCCAGCACCCTATGTCAAAAAATTCTACACACCAGCAGTGTGAGGAGACCTGAAAGTGGCACATGGCAGAGTGTGGCGATGGAGACAGCAGCAATGGGAGGCCGTACAGGGACCCATGACAGACTCTGGACCTGGCAGCAGCATGAGGAGGCGGTATATAGGGGCCTATGGCAGATTAGGGGCCTGGCAGCAGCTATAGGAGGCCCATAATCTGCCAGCACCCTATGTCAAAAAATTCTACACACCAGCAGTGTGTGAGGAGACCTGAAAGTGGCACATGGCAGAGTGTGGCGATGGAGACAGCAGCAATGGGAGGCCGTACAGGGACCCATGAGAGACTCTGGACCTGGCAGCAGCATGAGGAAGCGGTATATAGGGGCCTATGGCAGATTAGGGGCCTGGCAGCAGCAATGGGAGGCCCATAATCTGCCAGCACCCTATGTCAAAAAATTCTACACACCAGCAGTGTGTGAGGAGACCTGAAAGTGGCACATGGCAGAGTGTGGCGATGGAGACAGCAGCAATGGGAGGCCGTACAGGGACCCATGACAGACTCTGGACCTGGCAGCAGCATGAGGAGGCGGTATATAGGGGCCCATGGCAGATTAGGGGCCTGGCAGCAGCAATGGGAGGCCCGTAATCTGCCAGCACCCTATGTCAAAAAATTCTACACACCAGCAGTGTGAGGAGACCTGAAAGTGGCACATGGCAGAGTGTGGCGATGGAGACAGCAGCAATGGGAGGCCGTACAGGGACCCATGACAGACTCTGGACCTGGCAGCAGCATGAGGAGGAGGTATATAGGGGCCTATGGCAGATTAGGGGCCTGGCAGCAGCTATGGGAGGCCCATAATCTGCCAGCACCCTATGTCAAAAAATTCAACACACCAGCAGTGTGAGGAGACCTGAAAGTGGCACATGGCATGAGAGACTCTGGACCTGGCAGCAGCATGAGGAAGCGGTATATAGGGGCCTATGGCAGATTAGGGGCCTGGCAGCAGCTATAGGAGGCCCATAATCTGCCAGCACCCTATGTCAAAAAATTCTACACACCAGCAGTGTGTGAGGAGACCTGAAAGTGGCACATGGCAGAGTGTGGCGATGGAGACAGCAGCAATGGGAGGCCGTACAGGGACCCATGAGAGACTCTGGACCTGGCAGCAGCATGAGGAAGCGGTATATAGGGGCCTATGGCAGATTAGGGGCCTGGCAGCAGCTATAGGAGGCCCATAATCTGCCAGCACCCTATGTCAAAAAATTCTACACACCAGCAGTGTGTGAGGAGACCTGAAAGTGGCACATGGCAGAGTGTGGCGATGGAGACAGCAGCAATGGGAGGCCGTACAGGGACCCATGAGAGACTCTGGACCTGGCAGCAGCATGAGGAAGCGGTATATAGGGGCCTATGGCAGATTAGGGGCCTGGCAGCAGCAGTGGGAGGCCCATAATCTGCCAGCACCCTATGTCAAAAAATTCTACACACCAGCAGTGTGTGAGGAGACCTGAAAGTGGCACATGGCAGAGTGTGGCGATGGAGACAGCAGCAATGGGAGGCCGTACAGGGACCCATGACAGACTCTGGACCTGGCAGCAGCATGAGGAGGCGGTATATAGGGGCCTATGGCAGATTAGGGGCCTGGCAGCAGCTATGGGAGGCCCGTAATCTGCCAGCACCCTATGTCAAAAAATTCTACACACCAGCAGTGTGTGAGGAGACCTGAAAGTGGCACATGGCAGAGTGTGGCAATGGAGACAGCAGCAATGGGAGGCCGTACAGGGACCCATGACAGACTCTGGACCTGGCAGCAGCATGAGGAGGCGGTATATAGGGGCCTATGGCAGATTAGGGGCCTGGCAGCAGCTATGGGAGGCCCATAATCTGCCAGCACCCTATGTCAAAAAATTCTACACACCAGCAGTGTGTGAGGAGACCTGAAAGTGGCACATGGCAGAGTGTGGCGATGGAGACAGCAGCAATGGGAGGCCGTACAGGGACCCATGAGAGACTCTGGACCTGGCAGCAGCATGAGGAAGCGGTATATAGGGGCCTATGGCAGATTAGGGGCCTGGCAGCAGCTATAGGAGGCCCATAATCTGCCAGCACCCTATGTCAAAAAATTCTACACACCAGCAGTGTGTGAGGAGACCTGAAAGTGGCACATGGCAGAGTGTGGCGATGGAGACAGCAGCAATGGGAGGCCGTACAGGGACCCATGAGAGACTCTGGACCTGGCAGCAGCATGAGGAAGCAGTATATAGGGGCCTATGGCAGATTAGGGGCCTGGCAGCAGCTATGGGAGGCCCATAATCTGCCAGCACCCTATGTCAAAAAATTCTACACACCAGCAGTGTGTGAGGAGACCTGAAAGTGGCACATGGCAGAGTGTGGCGATGGAGACAGCAGCAATGGGAGGCCGTACAGGGACCCATGACAGACTCTGGACCTGGCAGCAGCATGAGGAGGCGGTATATAGGGGCCTATGGCAGATTAGGGGCCTGGCAGCAGCTATGGGAGGCCCGTAATCTGCCAGCACCCTATGTCAAAAAATTCTACACACCAGCAGTGTGTGAGGAGACCTCAAAGTGGCACATGTTTGAGGCATGATTCATGGCGGATTTAGTCAGTTGTGTCAGGAACTGGTGGTTTGAAATCCAGACTAATCCACGCCTGATTCATTTTCACAAACGTGAGTCTCTCCACACTTTGGGTGGACAGTCGTGTCCTCCGCGGAGTTACAATACCTCCTGCCGCACTAAACACGCGCTCCGATGCCACGCTACTGGCCGGGCATGACAGCCTTTCAAGGGCAAATTCAGCTAGTTGGGGCCAAAGGTCAAGTTTCGTTGCCCAGTAGTCAAGGGGATTGTCTACCTCGGTTGGCAGGGTGCTGTCCAAGTAGGCCCAAGCCTGTTGTTTGAGGTCCTGCTCCAGGTCCACCTGATGCTGCTGCTGCTGCTGCGGCTGGTTAGTAGTTTCCTCACTGCGCTGGTGAAGAAAGCTACTCATCATCGACTGCAGACTGAGGCAGCTGCTGCTGGTGGAGCTGCCACTGCTCCTACCACCCCACCCCTCCCCTGCTGCCATGGCAGCGGAACGCGAGCGCACAGGGCCCACAGTGTCTGAGGATGGACGTTGGCGCACAAAGGCAGAGACCAACTGACTACATAGGTGGTTTTTATAGTACGTTATTTTGGCCTCCCTCTCAGCAGGTGTGAAAAAGGCCACCATTTTGGAACGGTAGCGAGGGTCCAACAAGGTGGACAGCCAAAAGTCATCCCTCTGTCTGATGGTTATTATTCGGCTGTCGCTACGCAAGCAACCGAGCATGCTATGGGCCATTTGTGCCAAGGAATGCGAGGGACTCCCTGCCTCCATCTCCACAGCATACTGCCACGGTGCGTCTGGGTCCTCTGTCTCCTCCTCCTCCTCCTCTACCAGATGCTCCTGCTCCTCCACTCCTGTCCGCTGAGTGGAAAAACCACCCATTTCACTCAATAATTCCTGAGCACAAATGTCCTCCTCTACCTCCTCCTCTTCTTCCTGTCCTGCCCCCACAGGGGTCATGTGGCGTTGAGATCTGTGCGCCACGTCTACCGCACCCTGACCAGCCATTGTTAACAGCATTTGTTCAAGGACGTGCAACAGAGGAATGACGTCGTTCATCCCATAGTCCTGCCGACTCACGAATAGCGTGGCCTCCTCAAAGGGCCTGAGCAAGCGGCAGGTGTCACGCATGAGCTGCCAATGGCTGACATCGAAGTTACACAGGGGAGTACCTTTATCCGCTTGTAACATCAGGAAATCGGTGATGGCCTTTCGCTGTTCGTAAAGGCGGTCTAACATGTGTAGGGTTGAATTCCACCTTGTTGCAACGTCGCAGATCAGGCGATGCTGTGGAATTCCGTTCTGCCGCTGCAGCTCAAGGAGGGTGTGCTTTGCGGTGTAGGAATGGCTGAAATGCATGCAAAGTTTACGTGACATTTTAAGGATGTCTTGCAGTGGGATGGTGGATTTTAAGAACCGCTTGACAACCAGATTGAACACGTGAGCCATGCATGGCGCATGGCACAACCTTCCTTGACGCAGAGCAGACACCATGTTCTTTCCGTTGTCGGTCAACATGGTTCCGATTTTCAGTTTGCGCGGAGACAGCCATCTGTCGATTTCTCTGTTCATTACACTCAGAAGTTCCTCCCCTGTGTGACTACGTTCGCCAAGGCATACCAGGTGCAGAACAGCGTGACACCGTTGCGCCCTGCACATGTGATATGCCGGTCGGGTAATGGGACTTGGCACGGGGGTGGCGGCTGAGGACACGGCGGAAGAAGAGGTGGTAGAGGCGGACATCTTTGCCGGACCAAGGACGTGCAAACGTGGAGGCAAAAGCGGCGTGACCTGTCCAAGTTGCTGGTGCGGCTGTGACGGCACCACGTTCACCCAGTGGGCCGTAAATGACATGTACTGTCCCTGACCATAGTTACAGCTCCACACGTCGGCGCTGCCGTGCACTTTGGCAGAGACCGACATGCTCAAAGACTGGCCCACCATGTCTTCTACATGTGAATGCAGGGCTGGCACTGCCTTTTTGGCGAAGAAATGACGGCTTGGCACTCTCCACCGCGGCGCGGCACAAGCCATCATTTCTCTGAAAGGTGCTGAGTCCACCACTTGGAAAGGGAGGGACTGCAGCACCAGCAACTTGGACAGGAGGACGTTCAGCTTTTGCACCGTCGGGTGCGTGCTCGCAAACTGTTGTCTCTTGGAAACGGATTCCAAGAAAGACTGCTGACGGAATCCGTGAAGAGGAGTAGCAGGAGAAGGAGCATCTGAACGAGCGGAAGATGCCAACGAGCGACAACTCCCCTCAGCAGAGGTGTTGGAGCCTTGACTGGCTGATGGAGGGCGATTGACGTCGGGTGACGGAGCAAGTAACGGAGCGGGTGATGGAGCGGGGGCTGGGGCGGGCAGAACCGCCGTATCTTTATCACGGTTTTCCCAGGCCACCAAATGGCGACGCTGCATATGCTGCCGCAACGCTGTAGTCCCAACATGGGCCCCCTGGCCACGCTTGACTTTCTGGCCACATAGTCGACATACGGCTACGTTTACTTCCTCGGGCGGCTTGACGAAGTATTGCCACACCGCCGAGTAGGAAACTTTGCCCCCGATACTCCTCACTGGCTGACTGCTGCTTCCTCCGTGCACACCGGCACCACTACTGGCCGTGGTGGTAGGCTGCAGTGGAGCTGGTGCTCTACTCCGTGGCCGTTTGGCTCCACTGACACTGCTGCGACCCTGCTGCTGTCTCCTGGGCAACCCACCGACTGTTTTGCTCGCTGCCAAGCTGCCACCCTCTTCTCCTGATGATGCGGAAGAAATTGCCTGATGACGACGAGGCTGCCAAGTGCGATCAACCTCCTCATCATCAAGTAGGGTCTCCGCCTCACTACTAGCCCCCTCGGCTGCGTCTGGGTCAGGAGACAGACCTGTCTCTAGACCGGCTACCGAGCCACTCTCCTCGCCACTACTTCTTCGCCTGGCTGCTGAAAAGGCGGATGTCTCCCCCCGTTCCTGACCGCCCTCTGTTAGCTCTTCCTCACTGTACAGTGGGGCTGAGCCCACAGCATGCGATACTTCGCTTGGTGAGGGAACACCAAAGGACAGGGGCAGGTAGAGGACACGTGATTTCAGTGGGCTTGGTCCCGGGCCATGCCAACTAACGGTTGTGTCTGACGTACCCACCGACCGTTGGCTGTAGGTGTCAGAGGTGACCTGGGAAGAGGAAGACGACCGAGCCAACCAATCGACGACGGCAGGGTTGTCGGTGGAGACACGACCGCTGGATGACACCGGGAGCACTGGCCTCTGGCTGCGAATAGTGCTGCCTCGACCCCTTCCTCTGCTGCCACGTCTGCTCGCTCCTAAAACATTGCCTCCTCTGCCACTCCTCTGCATGTTGTCTGACATACTCTTTAATTAAACGATTATGTGTCCCTGAGTAACAATTCTGTGTCCCTGAGTAACAATTCTGTGTCTGTGCGAGTAACAATTCTGTGGCCCTAAGTAACAGTTCTGTGGCCCTCAGTAACAATTCTGTGTCCCTGATTAACGTTTCTGTGGCCCCAAGTAACAGTTCTGTGGCCCTCAGTAACAATTCTGTGTCTGTGCGAGTAACAATTCTGTGTCTGTGCGAGTAACAATTCTGTGGCCCTAAGTAAAGTTTCTGTGGCCCTAAGTAACAATTCTCTGGCACTCAGTAACAATTCTGTCTGTCCCTGAGTAACAATTCTCTGGCACTCAGTAACAATTCTGTCTGTCCCTGAGTAAAAATTCTGTGGCCCTAAGTAAAGTTTCTGGGGCCCTGAGTAACAATTATCTGGCACTCAGTAACAATTCTGTCTGTCCCTGAGTAACAATTCTCTGGCACTCAGTAACAATTCTGTCTGTCCCTGAGTAAAAATTCTCTGGCCCCAAGTAAAGTTTCTGGGGCCCTGAGTAACAATTATCTGGCACTCAGTAACAATTCTGTCTGTCCCTGAGTAACAATTCTCTGGCACTCAGTAACAATTCTGTCTGTCCCTGAGTAAAAATTCTCTGGCCCTAAGTAAAGTTTCTGTGGCCCTGAGTAACAATTCTCTGGCACTCCGTAACAATTCTGTCTGTCCCTGAGTAACAATTCTCTGGCACTCAGTAACAATTCTGTCTGTCCCTGAGTAAAAATTCTGTGGCCCTAATTAAAGTTTCTGTGGCCCTAAGTAACAATTCTCTGGCACTCAGTAACAATTCTGTCTGTCCCTGAGTAACAATTCTCTGGCACTCGGTAACAATTCTGTCTGTCCCTGAGTAACAATTCTCTGGCACTCAGTAACAATTCTGTCTGTCCCTGAGTAAAAATTCTGTGGCCCTAATTAAAGTTTCTGTGGCCCTAAGTAACAATTCTCTGGCACTCAGTAACAATTCTGTCTGTCCCTGAGTAACAATTCTCTGGCACTCCGTAACAATTCTGTCTGTCCCTGAGTAACAATTCTCTGGCACTCAGTAACAATTCTGTCTGTCCCTGAGTAAAAATTCTGTGGCCCTAAGTAAAGTTTCTGTGGCCCTGAGTAACAATTCTCTGGCACTCCGTAACAATTCTGTCTGTCCCTGAGTAACAATTCTCTGGCACTCAGTAACAATTCTGTCTGTCCCTGAGTAAAAATTCTGTGGCCCTAATTAAAGTTTCTGTGGCCCTAAGTAACAATTCTCTGGCACTCAGTAACAATTCTGTCTGTCCCTGAGTAACAATTCTCTGGCACTCCGTAACAATTCTGTCTGTCCCTGAGTAACAATTCTCTGGCACTCAGTAACAATTCTGTCTGTCCCTGAGTAAAAATTCTGTGGCCCTAATTAAAGTTTCTGTGGCCCTAAGTAACAATTCTCTGGCACTCAGTAACAATTCTGTCTGTCCCTGAGTAACAATTCTCTGGCACTCCGTAACAATTCTGTCTGTCCCTGAGTAACAATTCTCTGGCACTCAGTAACAATTCTGTCTGTCCCTGAGTAAAAATTCTGTGGCCCTAAGTAAAGTTTCTGTGGCCCTGAGTAACAATTCTCTGGCACTCCGTAACAATTCTGTCTGTCCCTGAGTATGAATTCCGTGGCCCTAACTAGCGTTTCTTTGTCCCTAAGTAAAGTTTCTGTGGCCCTCAGTAACAGTTCTGTGTCTGTGCGAGTAACAATTCTGTGTCTGTGCGAGTAACAATTCTGTGGCCCTAAGTAAAGTTTCTGTGGCCCTAAGTAACAATTCTCTGGCACTCCGTAACAATTCTGTCTGTCCCTGAGTAAAAATTCTGTGGCCCTAAGTAAAGTTTCTGTGGCCCTGAGTAACAATTCTCTGGCACTCCGTAACAATTCTGTCTGTCCCTGAGTAACAATTCTCTGGCACTCAGTAACAATTCTGTCTGTCCCTGAGTAAAAATTCTGTGGCCCTAAGTAAAGTTTCTGTGGCCCTGAGTAACAATTCTCTGGCACTCCGTAACAATTCTGTCTGTCCCTGAGTAACAATTCTCTGGCACTCAGTAACAATTCTGTCTGTCCCTGAGTAAAAATTCTGTGGCCCTAAGTAAAGTTTCTGTGGCCCAGAGTAACAATTCTCTAGCACTCCGTAACAATTCTGTCTGTCCCTGAGTATGAATTCTGTGGCCCTAACTAGCGTTTCTTTGTCCCTAAGTAACAGTTCTGTGGCCCTGAGTAACAATTCTGTGTCTGTGCGAGTAACAATTCTGTGGCCCTAAGTAACAGTTCTGTGGCCCTCAGTAACAGTTCTGTGTCTGTGCGAGTAACAATTCTGTGTCTGTGCGAGTAACAATTCTGTGGCCCTAAGTAACAGTTCTGTGGCCTTCAGTAACAATTCTGTGTCTGTGCGAGTAACAATTCTGTGTCTGTGCGAGTAACAATTCTGTGGCCCTAAGTAAAGTTTCTGTGGCCCTAAGTAACAATTCTCTGGCACTCAGTAACAATTCTGTCTGTCCCTGAGTAACAATTCTCTGGCACTCAGTAACAATTCTGTCTGTCCCTGAGTAAAAATTCTGTGGCCCTAAGTAAAGTTTCTGTGGCCCTGAGTAACAATTCTCTGGCACTCCGTAACAATTCTGTCTGTCCCTGAGTAACAATTCTCTGGCACTCAGTAACAATTCTGTCTGTCCCTGAGTAAAAATTCTGTGGCCCTAAGTAAAGTTTCTGTGGCCCAGAGTAACAATTCTCTGGCACTCCGTAACAATTCTGTCTGTCCCTGAGTATGAATTCTGTGGCCCTAACTAGCGTTTCTTTGTCCCTAAGTAACAGTTCTGTGGCCCTGAGTAACAATTCTGTGTCTGTGCGAGTAACAATTCTGTGGCCCTAAGTAACAGTTCTGTGGCCCTCAGTAACAGTTCTGTGTCTGTGCGAGTAACAATTCTGTGTCTGTGCGAGTAACAATTCTGTGGCCCTAAGTAACAGTTCTGTGGCCTTCAGTAACAATTCTGTGTCTGTGCGAGTAACAATTCTGTGTCTGTGCGAGTAACAATTCTGTGGCCCTAAGTAAAGTTTCTGTGGCCCTAAGTAACAATTCTCTGGCACTCAGTAACAATTCTGTCTGTCCCTGAGTAACAATTCTCTGGCACTCAGTAACAATTCTGTCTGTCCCTGAGTAAAAATTCTGTGGCCCTAAGTAAAGTTTCTGTGGCCCTAAGTAACAATTCTCTGGCACTCAGTAACAATTCTGTCTGTCCCTGAGTAACAATTCTCTGGCACTGAGTAACAATTCTGTCTGTCCCTGAGTAAAAATTCTGTGGCCCTAATTAAAGTTTCTGTGGCCCTAAGTAACAATTCTCTGGCACTCAGTAACAATTCTGTCTGTCCCTGAGTAACAATTCTCTGGCACTCAGTAACAATTCTGTCTGTCCCTGAGTAACAATTCTGTGGCCCTAATAACGTTTCTGTGGCCCTAAGTAACAATTCTCTGGCACTGAGTAACAATTCTGTCTGTCCCTGATTATGAATTCTGTGGCCCTAACTAGCGTTTCTTTGTCCCTAAATAACGATTCTGTGGCCCTCATTAACAAGTCTGTGTCCCTGAGTAATGGTTCTCTGTCCCTAAGTAACTTTTCTCTGTCCCCAATTATCGTTTCTGTGGCCCTAACTCTGTCCCTGTCCCTAGTACAGAGCGGTCTGCCTCTGTTCAATAACTGCAGGCAAATGAAGAATTCCAAAATGGCCGCTATTTATAGCTCGACCATTACACAGTGCTGGCTGGCTGGCTGCTGATAGGCTGATGCGATCACATGTAGTTGAGGAATGCATTATGGGTCAGCGCGCCTTGTCTGCGCGCCTTCCCAGACATCCCCGCTCCGTCGCCGCACATGTCAGCCGCCATTTTCTGAAAAATTTCGATTCGTGCGTCCGAATTAGGCTATTTTTCGGATTCGGCACGAATCGAAATTTTTCCGATATTCGACTCGAATTCCACTTCGGATACTTCGATTCGCTCATCTCTAGCACTGACACTTCCAAAATGAGGTAGGATGCCATTAAGCTATGATGTGAGGAAATCCTTTGGAAGAGCCCTCTGACTTTTCAGGGTATCCCACAACACCCAAATTATTGCAACACGACTGGTTTTTGAGGTCATAAAATATATTTTTAATGTCCGCCATCTCCCTAGCTGAATCCATGGTGGCAGCAGTCAGGGGACCCAGTGTCATCTAAAATACTAATGCATTTCATTGCTGCAATTGTACACTCTCTGAGGGTCTGGACATCTTTTTTTTTTAAAGAGAGAAAAGTCTTTATGAATGGTTTATATTTGTGTAGATGTGAAGATTTACAATCCTTGATAGCCTCCAAATTTGACATTGTTTGGTTTCAGCTTGTGTATGGTGTCACGACCCGCGGTCGCCGCCACCAACAGGCGACAATCGCACAGCCGCGACTAACAGTAATACGTCACGCCCACGGCATCAGACCCCAGACCTTCTCACCAAACTCGTGACCGAAGGGCCGGCCGATCCAAAACCGCGGTGTGATGCGCGTAACAAGGCCCCACCCAGCTGCACCCTACACAGCGATTGCCCAGCTAATGGACTACAATCGGTGCCTGCAGCCTGAATGCGCTTGTTACTGGGTCGGGTCAGTTACACAACTAACCCTCTACTGCCACCACCACTTTTGTCGGAGACTGGGAAACTCCCGTTACCAAATATACACTATAATGATTGAAATATTGATCTATATAGCACGGCCCGCGGACCTACTATACAGAAATATAACCACAGTAGCGTCTCTTCAAAGGCAGGGATTCGTGAATTGCAAGTAAGCGCTTAGAAACAGTTTAACACCTTCAGAAAGAAAGATTTATTACTAAAAGCGTTGGATGCAAAATAAATATGTACAAAGAGATATCACAAAAATATATATATATGTATATAAAGACACAGCAAACATAGAATAGCGAGGAAATTACAGGGTAAGTTACTTGCCTTGCCTGGTTTTAGCAAATTCAAGATGCAGAGCAGAAAGGTTCTTTGATCTCCTCTGTTACGATGTTACCTCGGAGATCTTTTTAAAAACACAGCCACAGGGAAATCGCATGATCCTTTTGACCGTTTGATTTTCCTGCGGTTCCCGCAAAAGCGATGTAGGCTGATGTGTGGGGGTGCCAATCAGAATGAATGGCAGGCAGGTGCATCTTGCAAGAGCAGAGTGTTTTGGCTGTGGGTGGTTGCAGGTGCTGAAACAGATGCGATTCCTGCACCCACAACCAGCCTGCACAGTGTGAACCAGGGCTCACTGATTGAGTCTGATAAGTGCACTGAGGTGCTGGAGTCTGGTCTTTGTGCAACGATCCTGACCTTAGCTAGACTGCACAATCTACTCTGCCATCATGCACATGATGTCAACACCCCACCTCCCTGCCACGTCCAATCAACATTTTTATTTAATTGAGATAATGCAAATTGTTTTCTGAATGAAGCCCATACAATTAAGCGACCTCCTGTGTTCACTAAGTAGTTGAGCAGCTGCTCGGCACAGGACCCAAAGTCTAGCAGTGATCAATGGAGTAGTGGTTCTTACTATAGTGGTTTCTAGCCTCCACAAGGATCCCATAGGTATGGCTTATGCATACTTACATTTAGTCCAAACTGGACCAATATAACCATGCAATAAACATAAAACTAGTCAGCAGGTAGGCTGTGCTCCCTCTATGCATGTCAATGTTTTATTTTCAGTGTTGACTGGAGTGTACATTTAAGCATGTGTGGGAAGTAAAAGTGTCTTCAGTTGACGTGCTGTTTTTTGTGATCACATTTTGAGTTCAGCTGTCTATGACAAACGTCATTTATGGTCCATGATTACAGTAAAATAAACCCACACATGTTTTGAAAGTAACCTCCTGCAGAGAGAAAATTGATCTGTTTTACTTGGAGCAAGAGGGCAAACTGCTCACCTAGATATCAGGAAATGGCACAATTCCAGGTTAACATCTTTAGCTGAAAGAGGAAGACTGAACATTGAGTACCAATTGGGAATAGTAAGAAAAGACTAGCAATCTCTTCAGCTTTGATGAGGGATTCTTATGAAAGGAAAGCATGTTTCAATTTACTTACTTTTTCATGAATTCATCTCCAGATTTACCCAGGGAGAGGGAAGAAAAAGTGTTTGAATGAGTATATTTTAGTAATAGCAAGCACTTCCAACTCCCTAGAAGGGCCCTTCCCAGAAGCCTGTAATTTAATGACAATTTAAGATTTGTTTTGCTCCACTGTTGGAAACATTGTGTAGTTTGTTACTAAAGTAATAAATATTTTCTTTGATTGAATCCATACATGCTTGAAATGAGTTTGAACATTTGCCCTGCAGTAAAGCAGAGACAAATGTAAAAGAATATTTGCTGAAGGGATAGGACTTTTGTGTTAAAGAAAAACTCAGATTTCCGAAAAAAAAACAACATGCTTATAACTGCTACATGATCCATTTTTGTAATTTTATAATGCTAAAATGACCTTTCCATTTCAGTATGCAGTCAAATTTCCTATAAATGTCAAGGAAATTTACATATTTTCCTGGCAACCATGGTAACAGTATTCATATAGTTAAAAGCATTTCTATAATTCTTTATCCTTAGTTGCTATTACTGGCTCACTGCCTCTTCACTTTGAGTCAAATTATTAGCAGTCTGTATCAAATATGGCATCTCTGGCAATCTCCTTAACTTGATATACTGAGAATGCATTTTTGTGTATCATGTGTGCTGCCTGTCTAACAGTGTTCAGAAAAAATAAGGTCCGGCTGTTCTAGTAGGTCTTTCCTGACATTTTCTTAGTCGCATCCTACAGCTAAAGCCCTGGTCTGCAGTGAGCTTCCATAGCATCAGAGGGATCTCATTGTTAAAAGGTATCAGTCAGTGGAAGGGTACAAAAGAATTTCCAAGGCATTAGATATACCATGGAACACAGTGAAGACAGTCATCATCAAGTGGAGAAAATATGGCACAACAGTGACATTACCAAGAACTGGACATCCCTCCAAAATTGATGAAAAGACTGGAAGAAAACTGGTCTGGGAGGCTGCCAAGAGGCCTACAGCAACATTAAAAGAGCTGCAGGAATATCTGGCAAGTACTGGCTGTGTGGTACATGTGACAACAGTCTCCTGTATTCTTCATATGTCTGGGCTATGGGGTAGAGTGGCAAGATGGAAGCCTTTTCTTACAAAGAAAAACATCAAAGCCCAGCTAAATTTTGCAAAAACACATCTGAAGTCTCCCAAAGGCATATGGGAAAATGTGTTCTGGTCTGATGAAGCCAAGGTTGAACTTTTTGGCCCAAAACCTTCAGGCTTCTGCTAGAAAGCTGAACATGAAGAGGAATTTCATCTTTCAGCAGGACAACGACCCAAAGCATACATCCAAATCAACAAAGGAATGGCTTCACTAGAGGAAGATTAAAGTTTTGGAATGGCCCAGCCAGAAACCCAGATCTGAATCTGATCAAAAATCTTTGGGGTTATCTGAAGAGGGCTGTGCACAAGAGATGCCCTCACAATCTGACAGATTTGGAGTGTTTTTGCAAGGAGTGGGCAAATATTGCCAAGTTAAGATCTGCCATGCTGATAGACTCATACCCAAAAAGACTGCGCGCTGTAATAAAAACAAAAGGTGCTTCGACAAAGTATTAGTTTAATGTTGTGCACACTTATGCAACCATATTATTTTTACTCTTTTATTTTTACTTCCCTACCTAAAAGATTTAAGTTTGTTGTTCAACTGAGTTTTGCAGTTTATAGGTCACATTAAAGGTGGAAAAAGTTCTGAAATTATTTATCTTTGTCTCATTTTTTTTACATCACAGAAACTTGACATTTTAACAGGAATGTGTAGAATTTTTATATCTACTGTACCTCTTACTCATTCACATGGGTGGATGGGTCAGACTCACAAAACCACTGAACCAGGGTTGTGGGGAATAGGCCCTTGTCCTCATTGACATGCTTTGCCAGGATAAAGGTCTGGTATAGATGAAGGGGAATCCCTGGCCATTTTTTTTATAGTAGTAAAGTGGCTGAAGCTGTCAATTGCTGGCAATTTAAATGGTGTTTTATTTCTTTGTAAATGTCAGTTTTGCTGTAGTTGGTTGCATGTGTTATACAGATGTGCAATGTCACAGGCAGCCTAAGGGCATACCTAAGACATGTTATTTATAATAATTTTGCATTTTTAATGTTTCACTTTAACCATGATTAAAATCACTGATCCCCACCAAACAGAATTTATTTTTTTTTTGCTTTGCTACATGTTTCCAATGGCATTGCCTCATGCCATTTGTTTAACAATACTTTGCTTGTTAGCCACGAAAGTGGCCAATGCTGATTGTAAACATTTGGCTCTCATTGAATTCAATAGGGTTCAGATTAAGCACTTGAACGTCTGCAATGTTCACTGAACCTGCCCAAAACTGAGTTAAGTTTGGCTCATCCCTAGTCAGGATGTGTAATAAGAATTTCTCTGTAGAATTCATGGCCATCCAGTTTCACATTTGTTTTTTTCCAATAACCAAAAGCTTGTGACCATTAGGGGAAATGAGACCTAAAAACCCACATGAATAGCTGTGTTGGTAGTTCTTACATTGGTGCTTGACACTGATCACTTTTTAAAGCTGAGCTTCAAACAAGCAGATAAATTAATGCTTGAAGTATACAAGATCCATTGGAAGTCCATGCACATGGTCCATGGAGTATCTGCCTGGGTGCACTGCAGCAAAAGTAACATCAGTAGATAAATAGTAAGTAGTAGAGGCACTCATCAGTCTTTGAGCTGAGGAGTGTGTCCAAACAAGAGGTGCTTTATCTATCCAACGTTTCAGTGGATCACAGTAGGTACATTAAATGTAGAGGTCATACATGGAGGGATTAGGAGATGAAGGGGTTAATGTACTGGACACATACAGTGAAGAGGTGGAGATGAAGGAGTTAATGTACAGATGTGCAGGATAGGGGAGGTATACAGGTCAGATTAAAGATAGGTTGGGGCTGAGAGTATTGTGGTGGGAATGACATTGGAGAGGTGGATTCCAATACGTTTGGCACTGTTACAGCATTGCACTGGTTCTGGCTGGTGGTCAGGAGTCTGTTTCCTCTCATACACTGATCAATATGTTAGTGCTTTATTGTTTGTTGTGTGATGCTGTGGTTGGTCACATCAATCACATGGTACAGATCCACTCTCATTGGCTCTGTACCTTTTGAACTCTGAGCTGCTGTGCCTAATATTGGTGTGATCACAAACCTGTGCATGCAGGTGTACACAAAAGTTCTATTCCTGGAGGATGCAGCAGTATATCACCTAGAATAATGGGGTGCGGACTGTCTGTTTTGAAGCCTTAAAATGGTTGTTAGGTTTTTTTAATAATTAAAATAATAAACAGGTTAATATTACCTGCTCTGTGCAGTGGTATCACACAGAGCATCCCCGATTCCCCTCTTCTGGGGTTCCTAGCACTCTCCGTATGCCACCATAGAAATCCGCTTCCTGTGGGGTGCACTCCTGAGCTCTGCTCTGTGTGTCCATAGACGCACACAGCATGGCTCGAACCCTGCCCCCCACTCTCTGCTAACAGGATTTGATTGACAGCTGCTGCCTCTCTGTCCTATGAGAGGGGAGAGATCCGCTGCAGACAGGCACAGCACTGGATCAAATGAGATAAGTATTTATGGGGTTTAGGGACAACTGCTGTAGAGAGGTAAACCACAATGCTTTACCCTCTGGTAGCCATCCTTTCTGACTGTAGTAAGGGGCAGTTTGATTTTTTATTCAGCACCTTACACCCCCCCCCCCCCATTAATGTTGTTGTACAGCAGCGTGATGCAATCCTGCTTGGTGCAGTGAGATGAAATGCAGCATGTCTGTATTTTATCACAGCTTAGGAATCCATTTACTGTGTGAACAGGGAACGCAGAAAGCAATTGTTTTCTGTGTATCCTATCAGTGACTGACGTTTGACAGTGTAGTAAAATGCCGGTCACCACACATGGTGTGAATTAGCCCTAATAAGCACTTGCATATTTTCCCACTTTAAAAAAATCCCACTCTGATAAATGGGAGCTTGTGTACTGTGCCCAAACATATACATTCTAGATTATAACAGAGGAATAGTACAGAATCTCATTTATGTGATGGCTGCCTGGGGCTGCTGTTATCACTTTCAATATAGCAGCATCCAGCAGCAGTCACAGACCTGATCAATATCATAATATCATCTGTAATTGCAAGAAGATTAAATGCATGATAATGATATGGAACCGGGTCTATTTAAAGGTGTTAAAGTTTATAGGAGATTAAAAGCAATGAACTCTCTTAGAATAAAAAAGTGTTGTAGTGTCTAAACTGCTCTAATCTTCTGATCGCATGGTTGTTTGAAATCTTGTTAGTTTCTAACAATCAGAAGTAGAATTTGTGCCCCTAAACCACTCACACCTATTCTAGCTTTCATTTTGGAATAAATTAGGTTAAGCCCTTGATGTCAAGAGACTTGCAAAGTACAGTAGCTATTTCTAACCACTCTATCTCTTGTTTATACTGTTCCAGCTTTATATCACACAGGGCTGGCCACTGTTAGATTAGGGTGCTTCTTTGCCTTTGAAAGGTGTTCGATGACTGAAGCCACTTCCATTTCAAAGTCATGGCACTTGTCCTGAAGAGTCCAAATCTAATCCTGAAGACAGCTGCTCACTGACCTTCAGCTAGTCCTTTCATATGGCTGCCCTCTGGGCACTTGAGCTGCATGATGTGTGTGTTGGGTAGGGCTAAAAAAAATGTATCCAATGGGTGCTTATTTGATGCTAACTTCAACACGGGTATGTTAAATATTACTAGGGGAGGGACATTTAGGTAGGATTGGGAATTGAATGGCACTGAGCCAAAAGGACATTTTGAAATTAGTCGTTCAGCTGCAGCTAAAGGCAGAGCAATACAATATTTGCTTTGGGTATTATGCTTATATTAATAATCTTGGCATTATTTCTAATGTATTATCATGCTAGGCTTTTCTTCTTAATTACTTCTCGTGTGTCCTCAGCTTTTAAAGGGAATGTCAACACAGCGTAGGAAAAACATTGGAAGAACTGCAGAAGATGAGGAATCACAAAGTGGTGATTGCGATGATGAGGATGAGTGTGAAGATGGCTCAGGAAAAAGTGCCCTAAGAATAAGGAATCGCTTAAGGTTAATACCAGGTAAGACTGATTTATATTAAACGCGCCACTAATTGCCTTATTTTCTAAAAATAATCCAAAAACTTTCACTACCTAATGACCCTGAAATCTATTTTTTATAAAAATATTTTCTTCTGTGCTTTTCTGGCTCCTTGTAACATTCTCCAGGGGCTCCTGAGGCTTCCTTTTCGCTCACACTTTTGTTTGTTTGGATTACGCAATGAATGTTCGTTGTGGTCAGGGGCACATTTGCTGCAAGGCAAACAAGGCATTTGGCTAGGGCAGCACTTTTCAGGGGGGCGGTGCGGTGGCAGTGCCGCCCCCCCCCCCTTTCCCACGGAAGTCTCGCTTCCGTGGGAAAGGGACAGGGGCAGAGCGGCAAAGGATGAGGGTACAGCAAGGAGGGTCACCCGGGCCAAGGGACCGGCTGCAGAGGAGAGCGGAGTGGTGGGTGGATCAGCGGTGAGCGCTCGGAGCGCGTGAGGGGCGGGGCCCGCTGTCAGTGTGCCTCGCTGTCAGTGTGCCAGCTACACCGGGATGTGCAGGAAGGTGCCAGTGAAGGAGGAAGCAGAAGAGGATGAGGTCAGGGTGGGAGGAGCCCGTCCGCTCTTTTGCCGCCAGAGATCCTGGGGGAGAAGGGACACAGGCAGCCGTCCTCGAGTGATGCTGACACCATCTGGAGGAGCCGCTGCTGGACAGGTAAGTGCTTTGGAGGACTGGTGCTTCCCCACTCCTGTCTTACTATCCCCCGATACACTGCCCCCCACCTGTTCCACTTCCTCCCCTCCTGTCCCCCACATTGTCCTACTACCCCCACTGACCACTGACTAAACAAAACAGTCCTCCTCCCCGTCGGAGATCTTTGGAAATCACAGGGTACCAACAAGTAATTACCGGCCGGGACCCGGTGATTGACAGCCACGGCACTTTCCTATATGAGAAGTAGTGATGGTCTGAACACCCCCCTGTTCAGTTTGCAGTAGAACATTCAAACCTAAAGAAAGTTCTACCACGAACATCGAACCTAATGCAAGACTATGGGACTCGAACTTGTAAATTGGCCATAAAAGGTGTATGAAGACTCGGGTACTGAAGGACATAAATCAGTGGAAATTTTTTTTTCAAAAATTACTGTTTTTAAAGGGGCAGTCATTTTTCATTGCTTGAAGTAAAAAAAAAGTAAATTCCTTTAAATATCATGCCTCCTGGGGGTCCCCTTAAACTACCTGCAAAGTTGCACATCTGTACAATGTATAGAACCTGCTGCAGCAGGACTAACATTTAAAAAAAAAATGAAATTTTAATTAAAAAAAACACAGTGTGGGGTTCCCCCCCCCCAATATATACCAGACCCTTTAGGTCTGGTAGGAAGGTGAGGAGGGATTCCACAATACATTTTTTTTTCAAAAAGTGCGTGGGGTTCCCCCTAAAAGCCATACCAGATCCTTTAGGCCTGGTAGGACTTTTAAGGGAAACCCCATGCCCCAAAATTGGTGGAAATAAAGTGTATGGGGTTCCCCCCTAAAAGTTATACCAGGTCCTTTAGGTAGGACTTTTAGGGGAACCCCACCCCTAAAAGATGGGGGGGGGAAACGCGTGGGGGTCTCTCCTAAATTCCTACTAGACCTTTGATCCGAGCACAGGCCTGGAAGGCCAGGAAACTCAGCTGTGATTGGCCAAAGCATTGCACCTGATTTGTGGTCAGGTGCAATGCTTTGGCCAATTAAAATGCGCCACCAGAGCTCATTGCATTATGGGGCGCGTGGGCGAACGGCCCCCTGAACTCCCCAGATGTTTGTGTGTTCAGTGAACACACGAACACCCAATGTTTGAGTCGAACTTGTGTTCGACTCGAACATATAGACCTTCCCTAATGAGAAGCATGTTGCTGTGGCATTGTACAAGTTATTTAAGAAAAAGAAACTTATCGTGAGTGTGTGGAAGCCTTATGTCCCGAGAAATTGTGTTTAAACAGTTTAGCGTGCAATTGCCCAGAAATAACCATGCTAACGCATATAGAATAAGTCCATTTATATGTACATTACAAAGTATTAAGAAACAAGCTTGGCATTATGGTTGGTGTAGTTTTGTGCTTAGTTCATTAGGAGCTGAATGTGCAGGCTGCAGTATTTTTGAATGAAGCTAAGCAAAAAAGCATTTCTTCAAATACATATTCTGGTACGTTGACCATTCTGGCAAATTGCAGATATACCAGGCTACCCATGGGTTTGCCCATGTTCTCTGACAAACTGTAATTTAACATCCCTGCAAGTATACATACAGAAATGTTCTCTTTTGGATTGCTCAAAATGTCATGTTACATATTTGGTAGGAATGACCATTAGGGTTTGTTGAGTTTTTTGATTACTCCATTCATACAAATAAAGGTTAACAACTGGTGGCTTGCAAGCCTTCTTGATGCTCTTGGAGAGCTTATTTGTACTGACTGTGGGAAATCTGAACTGTGGACTGTTGGTGAAATATTCATTGATGGTAAGGAAAATGTTCACTTTTCAGTGAGTTATGTGATGCAAAACTGGACATAAACCACAATGTTGACAAATAGAGGCTGCAGACCTCATTCGTGCTCAAAACTTCAAGGTACTGTAATGACTTGCCTGAGTATAATTCAGGAAACACCAGATGGTAATGGAACAGCCATTGCATGTGTTTGTATAAGACCCTGGACTAATATGCATTGATGATTTGTACTTGTGTTTCTGTTGCAGTCATAGATAGTCTGCTATTGTGAATCATGTGATCTCTAACACCTAATGCAGTCATGTCTTATGCTGAGAGCTAAAGGTTGTCTTTTACCATGATTAATGGAGTAACTGTGAATCCTCACAAATCATTTGATGGTGGTCTACTGTATTGCTTGCTTTAAAGGGCTTAATGATTGTGTTCTATCACTGTGCACAAGTAGAGCCAAGAAGTGCAACCAACATCAAAGTAACAGTGATGGTGTGTACAAACAAGAAACGTACAGCAAGACAGTATGTTATGTACCTGGTGGATGAGTTTGATGAGGTGGGGAAGGCCTCTCTTACACCTCCAGCCCAGGGTCCATGATAGAGCTTACAGGGGATGCAAGGGCATCGAGTTTCATCAGTATTTTGCTGGACTATTTGATGGAAATGCACAAGGCTAGTCACTGAAACAGTGGGAAGATGCACTGGCTAAAGACCGTAAATTGGTCACAGGAACAGCAAGATAATACACTATTAGCAGGCCAATGCCCACAACAATCATACATGCCAGGGCACACTCAGTGAAGCATGCACATGTGTGACTGGCAGCAACCGTGCATGATTAGCTCAAACCAAACCTACACCTACGCACAGGTGCTCATGTGGGCACACTGTCATGTATTCTAGCATAACCTTCCTGACATTGCCCCCTCCTTAGGGACAACCCTTGGATGTCTGACTGGACCAAATTTCTGGATGGGCTTAATAAAACATTCTCCCATATAAACATTACAATTGGCTCCCAAGAATTCTCTTCCTGTCAAAAACTCTTTCCACTTGATCAAGTACTAAACCTGACACCTTCACTTTCTGCAGTCAAGGGTGGCTTCAGCCACATAGTCGTCAGTGCTGTTAAGAATTACTGGCTAAGGTGGTCCTATATTTCAATCCAGAATCAGGTCAAGCATTGCTATTTCAATATAGATACATGGAAAACAGGAGGTATCCTATCCTACACGAGTTAATTAATACAAGTTCACATTATACATTGTTAAATTTCCTTTTTTACTTAAAATGGACAAACATACTGTAGTTGGGTCCAAGTTTCTCCATTAGGTAAGTTGTAGATAGCCACACTCAGTCAACCTGGTTAGGAATTATCTCCCCTTTTCCTATTAAAGATTCTCTTATCTGTTTTTCCTTGACCCCTACATCCTGAAGCCTCTTGTTTGTGCTGATGGAATTTAGACTCTCCTGTACCGCTGGTACTAAAGGAACTGTACCAGAAAAATTAACAGTAATTATTGGATATGCTGAATTGTATGCTATCAAGAGAAATCCTTTAGAGGTATATTGTACCCTTTCGTCTGATACCATATTACTAGGGATACCATGGAGTGTCTCAATTTTTTTCACAAATATTCAATCATCGATTGGATAGGGTCCCTTTTGTTGGAAAAAACAAATCCCATTTTAAACAATCTACAATGTCATAGCTTGTAGTGTAGCAGCCCTCAGACAGTGAAAGTTCCACTATAAAAACCATCATTTTCCAAGGACTGTCAGGAATTGCAAGATGCTTCAGTAAGCCCTAAGATTTCTTCCTGTTTCTCTTATTCTGTATGCAAGTGACACAGGCATCAGCATGCTGCTTTCAATCTTCCCCATGGCCACCAATACAAACATTATACCAGATCAAAAGTCCTATGTAATGGCAAATGACCTGCTAGAGAATGATCTTGGCAAAAGTCCAAGACCGCAACAAAGCTACCAAGGTACAAATATCTTATTAAACCAGAGCAGATAGTACTTTATACATAATGCAACTCCTTGGGCAGTGCTCTTTTCCCAGATGTTTAATTTGGGACAGGGGATCTGTTTACAGGAACAAAAAAATCCCCGCAGACAGTGGTATCAGATGATGGTGGTTCTTCAGTTTCACAAAACAAATGGGATAGTGCGTCTGGTTTGTTATTTTTAGACCCTGGCTGATAAGTGATATGAATAAGAAAGCATGAAAAGAATAATGCCATCTAGGTTGGTGAGGTGGCAAATGCTTAGCAGCTCTCAGCTCCTCCAGGTTCTTGTGACCTCTAAATATTAATATTGGATGAGCCACCCCTTCCAGAATATATCTCCATTCTTCTAATAAGGTTTTATTTGCCAGAAGTTCCTGGTGTCTAAAGTGTTAGTCTTCTTCTGCTGAAGTAAGTTTGTGAAAAGAAAGCCATCTGGTGCAACAAAGTTCTTGGACTCTGATGATGTGACACTGTCTTAGCCTAATCAAATGATGTCTGGGCCAATGTAACGATAAGAGTGAGTGACAGTTGGGGAGAATTCATTAATAATCAATTGATGTTTGCAAATCCAACAATCTGCCAAACCTCCTTCTGATCAGTTTTGACTCTTTAAGGGTCCATCGCAATGCCTTCAAGGGAAATTATCAGTCCCAAAAACTATTTTTTTTTTTTTGCTCAGATTTGCACTTTAGCATATTGTGTGTACTGTCTGAGCTAACCAGGAGCTTTCTTGAAGCAACACCAAACAATATTTGTTTTCCCCGTCAAAGATATCCACTACACATTCACTACATATTGGCCCTGTTTTATTTTTCATTAAATTATTTTTCACTGTTTTTTTTGTCTCTTTGCCATGTCCTCCATGAGCTCCCAAACCTCTCCTTTCCCCTTCACTTTTATTTTGGAACGAGCAGTGCATGATAGTTGAGGTCATGTTCACTGCTCTATGCACACTACAAAACTCATAGTTCTTGGTCCAAGAGAGGATGTATGCATTTCCAAGTGCAAGCAGTGGTTGTTCTGCCAAAACAGTTAGAGGGCCTCAGGAGACAGTGGAGGTCATAGGAGACCTATTTGCATAGTTTCTGGTGCTTCGTTGACTGATGTGGCTAATCTCATGGAAACAGGGCCTGGTGGAGCTGGAACCTTTGGCAGCATCCAGGTAGGTCAGAACTGGTCATAAATATAAATATAAAAAAATCCATGCTCAGACTATGCAAATCTGCTGTTCGTAGTTCCTGGCTGATAAGTGATATGAAAAAGAAAGCATGAAAAGAATAATGCCCATCTAGGTTGGTGAGGTGGCAGATGCAGCCACCAGCACAAAGTTTAAGATATCACAATTTATAACAAATAACAATATAAAGTGTGCAGCGCTTTTCTATGAATAAATTACTAAACCAATATAATCCAAGTGCTCTGTGTGTATATACACTAAAAACTTAAACATTAATGGTAGTAACTGTCACAGGCATCTTGCTCCTTGGGCTGAGCGCTAGCAAGTTTGCCTCCCTGTTGGGACTGCATGTGGGTTCACCACATGCAGGCTCCCATCCTGTCGCCCCCCCCCCCCGTCTCCATGGGCATGGTGTGACCCCGCTCTCCCGCACTCTGTGCCCGCCAGAGACAAAGGCCATGCTCCCTGTGCAGGGCCAACATGGGCGGGGCCCATTGCCATGGTACACCAACACCAAGTCTTGGGTTACCACGGCAACGAGAATGTGCCTGGCTCTGCATACAATGCCGGAGCGGGCCCCGGTCTCCGTTGCTTACTGGTTGCTCCCCCCTGCCTGCTGTTGAGGAAGGTCTGTGCTGCAGCCAGGCCCCCACTGACCCCCCATTTCTCACCAGCCTTCTTCACTAAAAGCTGGCTACGGACCTCCCCGCCCTCGTCCTCCTCCAGGTTCTCCCCTGCTAGCTGGTGAGTGATTGGATTAACCCCGTGGTGCTTGGATCTCTGCCCTGTGTGGACTTAACCCTCTCTGCCCTGATCTGCATTCAGTGATTGGATTAACCCCGCTGTGCCCAGATCTCTGCCTGTGTGGACTTAACCCACTGTGCCCTGATCTGCATCCAGTAATTGGATTAACCCCGCTGTGCCCGGACCTCTACTCTGTGTGGACTTAACCCTCTGTGCCCTGATCTGCATCCAGTGATTGGATAAACCCTGTGGTGCCCAGATCTCTGCCCTGTGTGGATTTAACCCTCTGTGCCCTGACCTGCACTAAGTGATTGGATTAACCCCGTGGTGCCCGGATCTCTACCCTGTGGGGACTTAACCCGATTCTGCCCGAAACCCTTGCCCGTGGACTCCAACCCCTATGATGTCCCACCGCCCTGTCCTATTGAACCCGGTGGACTATCGGCCCCCTGTTGTCCCATATTGCCATCCTGAGAACGCTACTGGGAATAAAATCAATACTGGCATGTCACTGCAAACTGCAGCATGAATAAATCCCACACTTGATCCTTCCGGCCGGTGGGCACTATGCGTGATTATGTCACGTTAGCTTTTTACGTTTTGTCATGCTTTTGATGTTTTCAAAATCAGGCTCAGGACTGATTCACACTGCAGCTTGCTGTGACATGCCAGTATTGATTTTATTCTAATGTGAATGCACTATCATAATTTAAATAAATATATTTTATGGGATTTACTGCATAACCAGGTCTGGTCTGTTCTTGTGTTCCTTTACTGCATGAGTGGAGTAGGACAGGAAGCCAGAATACGCCTTTTCTCAGGGCATTATAGGGATTAACCCCTCAAGCACTTATGGCCACTCATTAAATTGGAGGGCCATGGATGTCTGGTAAGCATTCCATGTTTCCTGTCTCCACTGGATACCTTGTATTCGTAGAACCACCACAAGAGTCACTAATTGTTGCCAACATCCCAGGGAGATACAAAGATTTTTTTCCCCTCAAGAAGAAAATGGGACTTTAAAAGCAACTCAACCAGTCACTAAAAGTACAAAATTACAGATGCCTAAAATTTACATCACATAGACAAATATTGATAAAAAAAAAACATAGAACGGCTAGAAATATAATATGTGATTTAAAGCTTGATGTAAATGTGAATCATCCTTCTACAACTGAATGGTATTCTACTGAAGAAGTCTTTCCTGCTCTTTTCTGACACACTTCAGAAAAACATATTTCTTTCATCAAGGGTAGTCTGAAGGAAAGGATGGCAAGATAGAACTCTACAATGCGATAAGCAACAATGAGAATCCATACATATACAAATACATTGTTATATGATCAGTACAATGCATACCATTCAGTACTGATATTCGTATTCACAAGCCTCCAAATAATGTTAAAAAATGTATCTTATTGTCCACTGAAACCACCAGCTGGAACGCCACTGGAAAATGTGGGGATTCTTTGGAAATTGGTATCTTCTTGCACAGTGTGGACCTTATATTGAGCACACAAGTGCACATACAGTATGTATGGCATTTTATATCACTTGATTTAGTCATTATTATTTTATTGTTACTGTCTTCTATGTTCACATGTTTAATCTGTAAGATACACATAGGACAGAATTGGTGGCTGTTTCTTTCAGCTCTTAATTTTCTCAAACATCTGTATGTTTGAATGGCCAGGCAAATAAACTGTTCTGGATAATCTAAAATCCCCCCCATGTGCAGTTCAACATTCCAGTTATCCGAAAAGACCAAATAAAATTGGTAACCCAGAGCCACATCGTTGCAGCTAACATGCACCCGTGACCATGCACATGCTGGGAAGTACATATTCAAATGGACACACCTGCATGATTGGCATCAACCCTGCGCAAGAAGCTGCAAGCCAGCCAAAGCCTGTGCAATGGTACTTGTGTGGACATGGCATATTTCATTCTGGCACAACCTTTGTGACATGGTAGAAAAGCACTTGACACACTGACTGGCTGCTGCTGTTTTCACTTGAGACAGACCGCTCACAGAGCTGTTTGACTGACATTTCTTTTCCCTCTATGAGTGCTCAGTTAATATAAGTTTACATAATGTGTAAGACCAGATTTGCTCTGTATGTCTGTACAAGCATATGATTGCTTATTTAATAACATAAGGCAGATTATGGTGGCTATGCCCACAAGGGTCAGGACATCAAAAACTGATATTTTATTAGCTGATAAATGATGGATCTAGGGCAAGGGTCTCCAAACTATGGCCCTCCATAGGAACTGCAAGTCCCATGAGGCCTTGCAAGACTCTGACAGCCACAGGCAAGATTACCAGAGGCATGATGGGACTTGTAGTACTTCAACAGCTGGAGGGCCATAGTTTGGAGACCCCGGATCTAGGGTATAGGCACTTGCTCAGGCTCATAATCACTGTTACCCTGCACTTCAACATACCCATTACCTTTTTGGGTATAGGTTACACACACACAATGTTGTTGATCAGAGTCTAAACCTTAGCAGAGTAGCTCAGCAGTTTTCATGGAATATAGAGGGTGCCAAGGCAGTCCACACTAGGATGAGCTGCAGTAAGTCAGAGACTGGGTAGTCATATAACAAACAAGGGACTAAAGCCAGACAGTCGTAGACAGTGACAAGGGATGAGATTAAATCCTATCCTTCAGTCTGAGCTTGAGGTTAAGGTAAGGAAAGTTCAGTGAAGTCATGAAAAGCAATGGAGGAGGACCTAGAGGGGGTAGGCAAAGAAGAGGTGGCAGAATCCGCAAAAACAGATGGAGAATAGTCAGATGTGGGGAGGAAACAAAAGAAGGCCTAGCAGTATCCAAGAACCATCTGACCACTCAACACCTCACTGCATATCAGATGTAACCCACTGTTCTGATGAATGATCTCTTTGCAGTTAGGTCCCTGGCACTGGACAGTTGAACCTGCTAGCATTTTTTGAATATTCATCAGGAACTCTAGAGCTAATATTGCTGCAATTGCTGGGCCCATACACCTGCCAGAACCATTACAAGAGGTTGCACCCTACTTGCTAGGTTTTTTTTTTTTTTAAACTTTTTTCATCACGGACAATGCATTAGGTGCTAAACTGCAAGGTTAGGGGAACTAGAACCAGGGACTACTGTAACAAAATCTTTAATCTGGAGTACCAAGAAGACACCAGGGATGACACTTTTGCTCCTACTGACAAGCAGATTTCAGTTTCCATAGTTACATGTGGAACATTGTGAATTCTAAATGACTGCTGTGATTTAGTCCTCTGGCATATTGTTAAATAAGCCAAATATGTTTTAATTCCCATCTCTTGTTATAGCCTTATTTACCATATGTGTCTTCTTTCCAAACTAAGGAACCATAACATATTCTTCCAGGCGGCTCTGATTTATCATTAATGGTTTCCAGCGTAACCTTATGTCCAACTTGTAACACAAGGGGCCGTTTCAACTAGTGATTTATGCATACTTGTAAAGTGTCAAGTCAAAGTTTGTAAGGGACTACAAGCATGATAGTAAGATGTGTACATGAAGAAATTCATTATGCTACCCCAGTGAGAAACAAAATGCCCTGGGAATTTTTTCATACGTTTTTTATTATTTCAGACATCTGCAATGTATTATTCTGCATCCTGGACAGATAATGTTTGCAATTTAAAAAAAATATTCATATCCATTTTGACAATGTATTCTATGCTTGACATTGGATACATTCTGTGATAGAGGCACTTGTTAAGGTGTTACTATAAATAATATTGTATTTATGTTGGTTTTAGCAATTTGTTCCCATTGTTTAAGTAAAGTATTAATATTTAATGACCTTTTTCATTTAACACAATATGAGCTGGGTGTTATATAGCTTAAATGGTAATATTAACCTCTACAATGTTGTCTACACACACAAGAGCAGAAGCTACCAGCTTTGTCTTAATTAACAAATGAAGATATACAATGAATGACATAACCATGACTTATTGTTATCTGCAGCCTCAAGGTCACCTATTGTATTTCTCAACAGGATTTGGACAAGAAAAGAGGGAGAATCTCCCTAATGGGGTAATTGCAGAAATAAATACTGACAGAATTTTTACCCTTTCAATCTAAAAAAAAGTGGTTTTTATTAGGCTTTAATCACTTCACTGTGACTGTACATCTCTAACCCCTTGTCTACCAAAGTATGTTTGTTTATAAATGCCATAGTAGTCAAGGGGTTAACCCCTTTATGACCAGAGTCAAAACAAACCTTAATGCCCAAACCCAAGTTTGCAACGTTGACATGTGTAAGTAAAACTGTACACATTGCAACTGCTTAGGGTGTCCAGGTAGATTATACTTTTTTTTTTTTTTTTTTTTGTGGGGGAGGGGGGGACAGATTTGGCTTTTTTGGTGGTAAATGGTAATAGCTGATTTTGTTTTATTATGAAAGGAAACTGGCCCAAAATAGTAAAAAATATATATAATTTTTAAAAATGAAGCCTTATACCCCGATGCAATGTATCTTCTCCTTGCTAGTGGGAAAGTCTGTTCCTCCTCTTCACCAAGGAACAACAACAAGGGTGAGCTACAGATTGAATAATCACTGTGATAGCTAATCAGAGGCTATCATAAAATATACATTTGATAAATAAGCAATTATCATGCAATACATAAATGCAACTGCCTCCATTTGTTCTACAGGGCCTCTACTTTCAGGAAATTATATAATTGCTTGGGGGTTTTAAGTAATTTTCTAGCAAAAAAATGCAGATCTTAATGTGTAAAAAAAATTGATCCGATAGGGAAGTGGTTCAAATGCAAAGTTATGAACCCAGTGACATTTAAAATGGCACCATATTTATAAATTGCATCAACAGGCAGTCATTGTTCTTGCTAATGTCCATGAACTGATCCACCTGAGTGGCTCTGTACCTTAAGAATGCTGTGGTTGGTCATAGAAAAAAAACTACACAGTGATCACATGATGTAAACGTTGTGTGTTAACATTTGTCAACTCTCCCCTTCCTCTTACAACAGAGGAAGGGGAGGAAATAGTAACTAATGAATTATGAATTATTTATTCTTGAGTGTGATAGAAGCTGAAAGTAAAGCTTGACCCTTTTATACCTCCTACTCTACTACTGCATTACTGATCTCCATAGTGTCTCACTGGGTGATCTGTTTATTTATCCTTTGGCTCCCCTATAACTGCTCATCTGCACATTAACTCCACATTAGCTCCCACTTTATTTGACTTGTACATTAACTTTTTCACCACCTCTTCCCTCTGTGTATGTGCTGTATCTAATGCACCATTACCAAGCTCCATTTTTTAATCCCCTAAATACCAGCTTGGTTCTTCAGTTACAAAAATCACCTTGGGGTGATTAGCAAATGAAGATATGTCTGCATTCCATTTATGGGTTATTTATGGGTGTTTGTGCTGTCCTGGCATATTTACTTTAACAGAACATAAGAAAAAAAATTGTGTTCTATTACTATATATTGTAAAAAAACAAACCAGTGGTTATTATTTACCAGCAAAAAAGCTGCATCTATCTCACAAAAGATATAAAATGAATTGTGGTACAATGCTGTATTTCAGAGTAATTGTTGGTCACATAACCCTGAAAACTGAAAAATGGCCAGGTAATGAATTGATAATACAGACTGGTAATAAAGTGGTTACAAAATGACTATCCAACCAAGTTAGTTTATTGCTGTAACAGCTATTTTGTCTGTTGCTCAGAGCAAAATGTGTCTACAGTTTCTTTTGTCCAGAACTTAATTTAAAGTAGAAACGTGAGATGACGGCCTTGCTAGAAATTAGCTGTATCAGGGGAAACCTGCAATTATTGTTCAGATAAATGCCCAGACACTCAGACCCGCTGGCTGTGGACTTCGTGGACATCTGTGTACCGTTCATGTGCTGGAAACTTTAACCTGAAACTGGGAAACAAAACCACAAACGCTGCTAAGTAATCCAAATAGTTTTCGTCCTGCAGGAATTTTATTCAGCTCCATTTTTGTCTTTTCCGTTTTTGTATAATCAATAAAAAATGCTAGAACTGAGGTTACTTGTACAGGCTATTTAGAGACTTACACGTGTATGGAGGAAACATTTGTTAAACATAGTAAATGAGTGAAGAATGCCAAATTTATATTACTACACCCTGTTCCAAATTATTATGCAAATGATATTTTGCTCATTTACCTAAATAATTGATGTAAATAACAGTCAGCATAATTCTCATGTTATCAACTATTAAGAGTACAATTCAAATTTTATTGAACAAACCTCCTAATGATAACAGTATTTTTTTTAAACATAAAAAACTTACAATACACTGTTCCAAATTATCACGCACAGTAAGTTTCAAAACACTTTATAGGTTGTAAAGAACTGAAAATTGTCATTTGTTGTGTTTGCAGCACATTTACTGAAATCAAAAGCTATTTCAATCAAACTTTTTAACGAAATTTTAACTTTTTAAACATTTTAACAGGTTACATTACATTTTAACATAGGACCCCTTATTTGATAGCAGCTTCACAAGTCTTGCATCCATTGAACTTGTGAGTTTTTGGACAGTTTCTGCTTGAATTTGTTTGCAAGATGTCAGAATAGCCTCCCAGAGCTGCTGTTTGGATGTAAACTGCCTCCCACCCTCATAGATCTTTTGCTTGAGGATGCTCCAAAGGTTCTCAGTAGGATTGAGGCCACACCATGACTTTCTCTCCTTTTATCCCCATAGCAGCCAATGATGCAGAGGTATTCTTTGCAGCATGAGATGGTGCATTGTCATGCATGAAGATGATTTTATTACGGAAAGCTTAGTTCTTCCTTCTGTACCAGGGAAGAAAGTGGTCAGTCATAAACTCCACATACTTTGCAGAGGTCATCTTTACACCTTCGGGGACCCTAAAGGGGCTGAACAGCTCTGTTCCCATGATTCCGGCTCAAAACATGACTCCACCACCGCCTTGCTGACATCGCAGCCTTGTTGGAACAGGGTGGCCATCCACCAACCATCCACTACTCCATCCATGTGGACCATCCAGGGTTGCACGGCCCTCATCAGTGAACAGGACTGTTTGAAAATTAGTCTTCATGTATTTTTCTGCCCGATGCAGCCGTTTCTACTTGTGAGCATTGGTTAGTGGTGGCTGAATAGAAGGTTTATGCACAGTTGCAAGACTCTGGAGGACTCTACACCTTGATGTCCGTGGGACTCCAGAGGCACCAGCAGCTTCAAATATCTGTTTGCTGCTATGTAATGGTATTTTAGCAGCTGCCCTCTTGATCCGATGCATGGATCTGGCAGAAATCTTCCTCAATGTGCCTTTATCTGCACGAACCCGTCTGTGCTCTGAATCAGCCACAAATCTCTTAATAGTGCGATGATCACGCTTAAGTTTTTGTGAAATATCTAATGTTTTCATACCTCGTCCAAGGCATTGAACTATTTCACTCTTTTCGGCAATAGAGAGATCCTTTTTCTTCTCCATATTGCTTGAAAATGGTGCTCTGCTTAATAATGTGGAACACCCTCCTTTACTAGTTTTTTCTTAAATTGGGCTCACCTGCCAATCTAATTATCACAGGTATCCAAAATTGTTTTCAGTGATCAAAAGAGCCCTGAAATACAATGCCATCCATGAGTTAAACTGAAAAACAAAATATTTAATCTTTGTGACACTTAAATAGAATTTGCATAATAATTTGGAACAAGGTGTATGTACACTTATTTGAATGCCAGTACTAGCTGTATATTATTGTGGTAGATGAGCTTGCATGCTCTGTATTTTTAGAAAGCAGAGTCTGGAGATTTTGGTTTGGTTTTATTTAGATTCAAGCGCCACAGGTGAAAGATAAAATTAAATTGAGGCTCCATTCACACCTGAGCGTAGAGATTTTCAAGCATTTTCTTGCAGCATGTTTGGGGTGCATTTGGTAAGTTTGTATAAGTGTTTTTTTGTTTGTTTCCAAATGTGACCTCATACATTTCTCCTCTACCTCTGTTGGTTGTATTTGTTTCCTACTGTGTGATGTGAGAGTGAGATGTTGGTAAACAGATGGAGAGGAGTTATGGTTATGAACATACATAGCTTCACTCAGGCAAGATGTACTGGCAGTGGCAGGAAAAAAGAGGTACTTGGAGGGGAGACTGTGTGGCAAAACTGAGAGAATAAGGAGGAGCGTTGGTTTGAAGAGATATTCGTATGGCTACAGGGATAATGGGCAGCTTGGTACTAAGGTTGCAAAGATGCAGGAGAATAGTTTTAAGGTTGTGTTGTGACAGGTGATTCAAAATGTTGGAGGAACAGTTGTGTGTGCTGGTGTCGATCCACATGGGAGATGACTAGTAGTTGGGTAATTTGGACCATGGTGGATGTAAGCAGTTGGCAATGTTGCTGGCCGGTAGGGGGTGGGGGGTTGCTGATGATGCATGTGTGTATGAGGATGGAGCAGGATAGTAAATAAATGAGTCAGTTAGGTTCATGACCCTGGTTCTCATCGTCACCTGCCAAGACTCTGGGCTGCAAAGAGATAAAAGCACCTCCCTACTGTAAATTTTTCAGCTGAAGTCCACCGTAAGATTTACAAATTTTTTATATCTCTGTACTTGAGATCTACCCGGCCAGCCCTTCCTACATTATACTGGAGGAGTAATTTCTTCCATTTCTGGGACAGGTAAAGCGCATAAAGAGCTGTTGGGTGTTGGTGGAGTGGTTGGTGGTTGGTCCTGTCTTTCTTGTAATCCTGCCAAAGGTTCAGCTTCTGCATCCTTCTCCACACACTGGTTCCTAGAAGCTATGGGTCCTGTAATTAGAAAGATACTTTGGAACACCTGTATTTTTTACAACATTATTCACACTTTCAGATGATGACTTGCTCGGACCTTTCGATGATGACGTTTAAGAAACCAAGTTACTGCACATGCACAATTGCATTGGAGCAATTGATGGGAAACACATTAGGATAATCAAGCCAGTAGCAAGTGGAAGCAAGTAGTATATTTATAAAAAAAAAGTTTATTTTGTGCTGTTGTCATTGACTGATGCCAATTCTTGTTTTTGCTATATTGGCAGCTCTGTCTGTAGTTTTTTTTGCTCATTCTACCTTTGGACAGAAGCTGCGTGACTTTTAACTTGACCTTCCTGACAACTCTACACTGCCTGGAACAACAAGTCCTGCTCTGCCCTGTGTCTTTGTGGGGGTGAGGCGTTTGCCCTGGGGGAGCACCTGCTAAGGCATGTTTTTTGCACACTGCAATTAACCTGAATATGCAGAACAATGATGTCAAGGCAGCATGTGTCCTCCACAATTTTGTCCGTGAGTGCAACGGTTTCCTTTTCTAAGAGGGAGTCACAGACACAATACCAAGGGCCCAGTGGACAGGAATTCTTGGAAGTACTAATGGTGCACATGTGAGAGATGAATTTGCATCATTCTTTGTCTCCCACAGTGGAGCTCCCATGGAATCTTTGCATACTTGTACTGATGCTTTCAAAATATTTTTTTTTTGGGTGCTATTGACTTTTTCTGCTATCTCTACCTGACAGGTAAAAAGAGTTTTTTACTATTACAACCCCAGTGGATTGCCCAGTGTCCTCTCATAACCACATTGGCAGACTGTCGTCAACACTACCATAATCACCAGTCCTATTAGATACTGTAGATATGACCTAAAAAGAACATGTTTCAAAAAACATCTGAAGAAAAATAAAAAGGATTTTACAAATTTTATTTTAAAAAGATGGCAAATCACAAAGACACAAGTAAATAGCGACACTAGCTCCTTATGTGCAATAAAAGCTTTGAATCAATTTGCTGTTGCTAACAATGGTAGTTACTTCATCTGACACAATGGGGGATATTTACTAAAACTGGAACACTCAGAATCTTGTGCAGCTGTGTATGGTAGCCAATCAGCTTCTAACTTCAGCATGTTCATTTAAGCTTTGACAATAAAACCTATAATCTGATTGGTTTCTATGCAGAGCTGCACCATATTTTGCACTCTTCAGTTTTAGTAAATAAACCCCAACAAGTCAATTTCTTAACTTTGATTTCAGATTCAATAATGCATGATTTAATAATCCTGTTTTAGTTTTAAAGTGGTTGTAAAGGGTGAAGGATATTTACCTTCATGAATTCTATGCATGAAGGTAAAAAAAACCTTCAGTGTGCAGCTCCCCCCGCAGCCCCCCACCCATACTTACCTAAGCCCGATTTTCATCCTGCTGTGCATTGGGAACCTTGGTGTAGCAATCATGCAGAGATGGACGTGATCATCCATTTTGCTCCAAACTCCTCCATTTTGTATCTCTCTCTCCCAAATCAGATTCTTCTGATCACCCCCCTCCCTCTCTGTTGAGTGACATGTGGTCTGGATGATGACAGAGATCGCAGGCAGCAAACTCATTGGGAGGGTGTCATGGCTATAAACCTTACTAGCTGGTGCCCCTATGTCTGCAAGACTCTTGCTGGAGAAGGAATCGGAAAACCATAAACCAGCCCTCACGGAGCTTTAAAGACAGGTAGTCGTAAAATCAGACTTACATTTAAAAACTCACTTTTCCATATGATTTTATATCTTCAAATAGGACATAATTACATAAACATGGAGCACATATTCGGATGGCTCACTTTAAGACGAGTCGCCTGGTATATTACACCCCCTAGCTGGCATATACAGAAGAGCAGAAAATTATATCTCCTTAACCATCCAAGCAGGGATCTCATATTTCATATGTAGACGTTCAGCAGAAGATTCTGCTTAATAATCTACTCGTGTATAGAATGTTATATGTATCCAGGGTAAGTTATGAACCATAATATAAGCTACGAGGGATTTTTGGTCATAGCTTGGGTCTCCACCTGCCCAAATGAGGCGATTGGTTCTCTGCTTCAGGGAGACACCCGGCTGAGTTCCTAGATAAAGGCTGTGATGCTTGAAGTTAAGCTAAGCTGAGTGGAAGTTGAAGAATCTCCCTTTTAACATTGGAACTAACTTTAAGAGATAAGACCCTTTTGGCTCTGAAACCTGATCTGCTTAACGCCAGGTGGATGGCAAGTACTTTATCCCTCTAAACTTCTTTCTGTTACCTCTTTGCTGTGCTATATATATATATTTATATATATAAAAATATTTACAGAAAAAGATGTAGCCAATATATATATGTATATATTGGCTACATCTCTTTCTGTAAATATTTTTATTGCACCCTTTTGACCTTCTAGTAATAAATCTTACTTTCTGAAAGTGTTGAACTGTTTCCAAAGCTTCTTAATGCAAACTAAGCACCCCTGCCTCTGAAGAGCGCTACTGTGTGTGTGTTTTAAACTTCTGTATATCTCTGCCTGCGGTGACAGTGGTATACCAAGGATTATTCAAACATCGTAGTGTTATTGCTGATAATGCCGAGTTTCCTCTTTCTCTGTACAAAAAGAAGGTGGTGGCAGTGTGAAGGGTTAATTGCGTAATTAACCTGACCCAGTAACAATCGCTGTCAGGCTGCTGGCAAAGAGGTTGGGGTCCATTAGCTGGAAAATCTTTGTGCAGGGTACAGCTGGGCGTGGCATTTTTACGCACGTGATAGCGTGGTTTTAGATTGGCTAGTAATTTGGTCACAAGTTTGGTGAGAAGGGCTGGGGTCTGGCGCCGCAATTGTCACACTTGGCTCTCCCAGATCTCTCCTCTTTGGCCTCAGCCAATGAGGAGGGAGGGGGCACGGGACTGAGCTACACTCTGTGTGTCCCATAGACTAGAGGGGGAGAGCTGGGAGTGCTGGTAGGGGACCCTAGAAGAACAGCATCAGGACTGCTCTGTGCAAAAACATTGCACAGAGCAGGTAAGTATAACAAAAAATTACCTTTAGAACCACTTTAATTATTCAGAAATATACTCCCATACCTATATCATTTGGGTCCCATATCTGAAAAGGCTATGAATACCAAAGGGAATGAACCTGCTTGGTTAGGAACATCTGCTCTAACCCACCGACACTTTGCACTGTCTGTTCCCAGATTATACAGATTCCTCAAAAAATGTGCACTGTGTGCTCCCTTGTTTTCCATCTAGTTTTGTTTGTTTCCATTTTTGTTTCATGTTCACAAACTAATTTTTATGTTTCACTTTGAGTAGATTTAGACATGCATCTAAATCTCCCTTGCCTCTGAGGCTCTGCCTCTGACAAGCAGTGAGGAAGTGGCGCGATGCCTCCTAACTGCTTCTTCTAACCCCAATTATGCTGACAAACACGCCACATTCACATGCGCTGCATGTGGTTGCAGAGAAATTGCAGCACTTCTCCATTTACTTGCATGTTTAGCATACAGCAGACTTGCTGCCCACCGATCGCTACATTTCTGGCGAAGCTTGCCATGGGCTCAAAGCATGCCTATTACAGCTTAAGGGGGGCAGTTGGGGGATGTCAAAACCGTTGCTGAACCGTTTATTTTTGTCGTCTCCCCCCCCCCAACAAGTCTAAACAAAGTGTTTGAGTCATGATACATTTGTATATCATGTTGAAATTCTGAAACATTACATATTGTTATTCATTTTATCTGCACTCATGTCTTGATGCTAGATTTAGGATATCTCCTTTATTACTTTAATCGCATAAAATGTTCCAATATCTTAATTTTGTCAGCCATTTCATTGGCTTAGGGGTTCAGTTACAGTTTTTTTTGCAGGGACTGTGGCATACTTATTCATTTATTTTACCATTGTGTTTTCTGATTTTATTTTCATCCCTGCATGATTATAGACCATTTTAAGTAGATATCATTTTATGTACAGTGTATATTGCTGTATTATAATATGATTATCCAGGTGTTGTCTCTCCTTTGCTTTGTTTGGTTTGCTGCCCTTGCAGATCTGGCAATGTAGCATGCATAACATTTATAGTAAGCAGCTTGTGTAGATTGGACAATGCAATGTATTTTTAGGTACATTCAGCTAACATTTTATATGGTTATGAATTGCTTCACAAGTGCATTTGACATTGCAGTAGACCTTCTCCTGACTTGCAATAGAACTCTTTCTTGCATCAAGATATTTCTAGCTGCGTTCAAGTTGCATTCTCCTTCGCTTGTGTAAAGAGAAGTCTATTAGTTATGTGAACAATCCCTAAATGGCCTCTGTTACCCAGTGAACTTGTGGACTTGTGTAATGATTTGTGGAAAGATGTCTTTGCCTTAGCAATTATACATTCCCATCGCATTGCCCAACAGACAACAGTATTTAACATATTTCTGAATTTCTATCATATGGAGCATCAGTACAGAACATATACAGGTTTGGACCAAGCAAAATGTTTCTTATACTTTCTTGGTTTTGCAGCTTGAAGCAGATGGAAGACTTAGATCAGGTATAACTGTACCCTAATTTAATAGATGCATTTCTGAGAAGTGATCCCCACCCAAAAAGCAGACCTTTAGTTTTGCTGACTTTATGGAATTTTTTTCGATTCCCTGTTTTTCTTTGCATAGTTAATAGTGAACCATTGCCTTTAACAACAGTAGAAGCTATGTACTTTCTGGAAGCTCTTTTGTTCTGCAGATGGGGGCAATTTAATACTGTTTATTATCTTACCCTTTTATAGCTTAAGGGGCTTTGATGGTTTGCTTCTCTAACAAAGGCCTTGAAATGGAATGTTACAGGATAACTGTTACCAAAAAAGCTACCAACTTCATTGGCGGATTATGAAAAAAATCAGAGTACTGTCTTCAAATTTTAGTTTGCTTTCGATGAGAACTACTTATATTGTAAAGTAGAACTTAGGGCAAAACTTTGTATTAATTTTGGATAGAGTAATGGAGGGTTATTACCCTGGTCAATTTTTCCCATTCGGGAGAATTCCCTTTGCTTCCTGTCTCATAGTAAAAATGGGACGTTAGAGGAAATCCATCCAAAGTGATGTAATTCCCGGTTGTCACCAGAACTAGTGTCCCCATTGGAATAATTCCTCTCTATTCCTGTTCTCATGACAAACCAAAATTTGGGGTTTTCTCTCACTTTGATTCTGGATGATAACAAACTTGGATACTGACAGAAATAAAAACATGACTGATGTTCTAATCCTTCTCCATGCTATCCAAAACTATGAACATTGTTTGCCTTCCTTTTTAAAATGAAGCTGTTACTAAGAGATTATACAGGTTACTATTGCTAAGCTCTCCTTTTAAAAATGCTAGTTGGCTGGCTGCCATGTTGATCTAGTGGTTTCAGCTAGTTGGTGAGCTGTCATGCTGATCCTGGGACTTTATTACTTTCAGGAATTTGCCACAAACACATATGCAGATCAAGGGTATTGTTGCTGTATTGTCTTCCGTTATATTGTAAAGCGTGGAGCAAACTGTTGGCGCTATATAAATCCTGTATAATAATAATAAGGGTTTTTACCTTTTTTTTCATATCCCATTGACTTAAATATTGAAGGCAGTGACAGCCAGCCAGCTAGTACCCTTGAAAAAGATTTCTGTAATTGCAGCCCCCATGATTCTCTCAATATAGTGTTTTTTTAATCAGAATATGAGCATTCCAGAGAAGATTTATCTGAAATTTGTGTTGGGTGTGACTAGTAGAAATTTTCCAAAAAAAAGTATTTTTTTTCTTACTTTTGTGTTCTTATATAATAATATAATTCTCTGCCCATAATTTAGAAACTCAAATGCTCTTAATCGGTTCTGTTCTATTTGTCTGAAGAATGAGAGTGCCCTTACTGGATACTGCGGCAGTCTCATTGGAAGGTGGGATGGTCACTGATGGGGGTTTATCCAAAGAAGGTAAAGTTTGAATGACCATTGGGTTTTTGTTTATTATAACATCCAAACTGGTCAGTGCATTGACAGCGTTTTACAGTTTACTGAAACATCAAAATGAAATTGAATGAAAATGAGAACACATTGTGGCAAATTCATTTAAAGCAAAGGGATCAGTAGATCGCTGATGCCATGCAGGTTTCCTGCAGACCTGTCAGAATGTCTGCTTGCTATACGGGATGTACTGTATGGTCAAGCAGATATACTGACAGGACGCTTCAATTAACTACCATGGCACTCCACAGCGTCATGGTAGTTCATTGAAAACTACAAACCCATAGCCACTAAGGCTGCCAGGACTTGTAGGCACTCATTCATATAACACTGTGAATGAGTGACGTGCCCGTTTGTTTTCAAATCCGACTGAAACTTCTCCCCGTACTATCTGTCGGGGGGGGGGGGGGGGTGGGCGGCTGCAGCTATGGAAACATGTCACATGTTCCACCCTAACACCGGGTGGAACTTGTAACCTGTTCCAAAGTTGAACTTATCCTTTAAAGATCATAAAAGCTGAGTAGAAACAGTGAATCAGCAGCATGAAGAAGTGAAAAAAAGGAGTGAAGACGTCACGATTTGGAAGGGTATTGGTGAACTGACAGAGTCCTCTGAAAAAATTTAAAAAATGTCTCGTAGGCTGCATACCCCCTAGAACAGCAATGGGCAAACTACGGCCCGCGGGCCGTATACGGCCCGGTGGACCTTTTAATCCGGCCCGCGGAGCTAGGCTCCCGCAAGGCCAGTGGTCGGCAAGCCGCGGCTCTTTACAAATTTAGATGCGGCTCTCCTGTGTGCCGGGCGCCCGCTCCCCTCCCTCCTCTCCCTCCTCTCCCTCCTCTCCCTCCTCTCCCCTCCCTCCTCTCCTCCTCTCCCCTCCTCTCGGACGTCAGGACTCTGCAGCTGTCAGGATGTAGGCGGGGCAGCCAGGATGTAGGCGGGGCAGCGTGACGAACTCCTCTCACAGTCCTCCCTGAAGACCAGAACGGCGCGGGAATACGAGAGGAACGCGCGGACCAAAGGTAAGTGAATTGACACAGGGGGGGGACTTACTATATGGGGGATGAATTACTATATGGGGGACTTACTATATGGGGAATGAATTACTATATGGAGGACTTACTATATGGGGAATGAATTACTATATGGGGGACTTACTATATGGGGAATGAATTACTATATGGAGGACTTACTATATGGGGAATGAATTACTATATGGAGGACTTACTATATGGGGAATGACTTACTATATGGGGAATTAATTACTATATGGAGGACTTACTATATGGGGAATGAATTACTATATGGGGGACTTACTATATGGGGAATGAATTACTATATGGAGGACTTACTATATGGGGAATGAATTACTATATGGGGGACTTACTATATGGGGAATGAATTACTATATGGAGGACTTACTATATGGGGAATGAATTACTATATGGAGGACTTACTATATGGGGAATGAATTACTATATGGAGGACTTACTATATGGGGAATGAATTACTATATGGAGGACTTACTATATGGGGGATGAATTACTATATGGGGGGATGAATTAATATGGGGGATGAATTACTATGTGGGGGATGAATTACTATGTGGGGGATGAATTACTATGTGGGGGATGAATTACTATGGGGGATGAATTACTATATGGGGGATGAATTACTATGGGGGATGAATTACTATAGGGGGGATGAATTACTATGGGGGACGAATTACTATATGGGGGACGAATTACTATATGGGGGACGAATTACTATATGGGGGATGAATTACTATGGGGGATGAATTACTATATGGGGGATGAATTACTATGGGGGATGAATTACTATATGGGGGATTAATTACTATGGGGGATTAATTACTATGCTTACTATGGGGGAATATTACTATACTTACTATGGATGACACATACACATCATTCATCTACTCTTGGTCCGGCCCCCGGGTCCAATATATGAACCCATTGCGGCCCTCAAGTCAAAAAGTTTGCCCACCCCTGCCCTAGAATCACCTTTCCCAGTCTGATAATATCATGCACTTGTCAACATGTTACTTCTCCCATTCCTAGAATGAAAGTAAATATTTTACTTCTACAACTTTGTTTTGGGGAGGTAAAGTTTGTAGAATAGAGAACTTTTTTTTGTTCAACAAAAGAGGGGCATTTCAGACTGAGGCAGACCAGGTGGTGTGTGCTAATGGATTGACAAGATAACTGACTGCAGTGAACTGGCCCCTTTGTGCCTGAGCTGCAGGTTTATAAAGACAGGTTTGTGTGCAGGTTCATTAACAATACACAGCACTGAGTGATGTGGTATACACATGTCTGGGCCTCACTTTCTGACGATGAATTATCTTCTAATGATACATTGCTACTTGCCGTCTGGATTTTAGGTGTGCTGCTAGGAATGTAATAATTGCTGGAAGGGATACTTATTCCTTTGCACCTTATTCGCTTTCCAGCTTCCAAGAATGTTTCTGGATAGCAAAGCAAAGGCTGTGGGACAATTATCTTAACATATACTGTATAATAAAAATGTGGGTTTTTTTTTACCAGTAATGATATACATACAGAATGTTTATAAAGCTTAATCTACTTCCCAAGGCATAAAAAAGTTCACCCAAAACTAATAAGATTGTCTTACTTGGAACCATAGCTGATCAGCCATATAACAGAACAGCAGAGCATCTTCAAAGCTCTACCAAAACTATCAAAGTAATACCCATTAATTTTTAATGTTGTAAAGGACAGGTAAAGACAACTGAAGTGCTCCGGGTGGAGGTAAAGTTGAAGTTGTTCGACTGCTGATATCACATTAGGAGAACACCCATTCCCAAAATTGAAAAGGATCAGCCCAACCAGAACTGTTGTTTCAGTGATAGGTGGAGTTTTCTGGCTTGGGTCATGCACTGACTTCTTGTATGTCTTGGAGCTTAAGCCACAACTTGTGTTTTTTTTTTTTTGGTAGTTTTTGGCTCTGTTTCTGTCCACCTCCTGTTGTTGAATTCTCCAGAACATGACATCAATTAAAAAATTCAACAGGTAGTGTGGGACCTCCTTTAGAATGGCCATGGCATATACCCAAGAGACAGTTTAACTCCCCAGCATCAACCAAAAACTGAAATGTCAAAAAGTATCAACAATTTCTGAGATGCACAGTTGAATAAAACATGGATCCTTTACAAAAAAGAACTTCTGTATATCTTCCAACATAATGTCAACATAAAGAATGTCTGTATGTCTTCCAACATGATGTCAACATCAACAAAATAATCATTTAATATAAAAATTAGTCATGGACACAGACAAGTTGTATATATTAAGGTGTAATTAATCCAGCTAGTCAGCACAGAAAACTTTTTCTAGCTTTAGATTAAAAAACGCTTTTTTTGTATATATGTATATCTGAAAATCTTTTTTTGTGGTTGCACTACTAAGCTACCTCAGCAAAGTGTTGCCCCTTACTCTAACCTATCTGAGCTTCCAGTAAACACATTTAGAGCAGGCTTACCTTGGACATACCCCCTTAAAATAAAGTAGAAATGGCAGCCACTTGCTCTGTTGGAATAAAGATAAAGAGACTTAACCCAGTGTAAATATGGACTAAAGCCAGAAGCAAAAACTCACAACCAGTCATAATATTCATAACAACCTATGGCAACCAATGATTAAGTAGAAGTACAAAAATTTAGAAAGTGGAATGGACTGAGGCCATGCTAGAGCTAAAAGACCTCACCAACAGCAAGTAGTACAAGTTCTCACCTGTTTTGATAAAGTTTTGTGCAAGAACTGGAAGGTTAAACCATCCACAAACTTTTTATAATGTTAAGTTGCTTGATAGGGATATTGACCTTTTTGGCAAGCCAAACCTAGATGCTAAAGTTGACTTACCTGGTGTTTGGCCTTTCTTGAATCTTGATAGTGATGGAACCACTCTATTCTCTTTGTGTCCCACGTTTCCTCTAATGTATAGTGGTGTCACAGCAAACCAATGCAATAGCTTAATTCTTAACCGTTTCAAAGGTTAGTTTTTATTACACGTGAAGGCAAAATGATGTTCAGATTGCTTAGGTTACTTCCTAGGCAGTTGGTTGGCTAATCAAGTAATATCTACATACTCATAGATCACCCAAGCATTTAAAATTATTTATTCAAGCCAAGGTAGGCAGCTAACCTAAACAAATGCTTAGGTCACAAAAAAATAAACAATACTAGGTAGCATTTACCAAGACCCCAAGCAAGGTAGCATTTACCAAGACCCCAAGAAAGAATTTCACTCAATTGTCTTAGGTTTGTTTCTAAAGCGGTTTCGTTATTGGTGTTAGACATACAAAAACATCACAATTCACTAGAAGCTTTCTGGATAAAATTGAATAATACCCTTTAACATAGAAGGGGGCTTTCATGATTCAACTTATTACATTTCAAGAACCTTCTTGGAAGTATGTATTAGATATATTCCTCATAATAGTTTTGTTTTATACATCTCCATTCTCGACAGTTTAGTTCAGTTTATTTGCAATTTCCTTCTTTATTTATAGAGATCTCCTTTACAACCAAATGCTCTTCTGCCTAGTGCTGCTCTTTCACTGTCTAGGGATAAATAGAGGACACCATCTTTAAGGGCCTATCCACACAGTGTGGTGCCATATATTTTAAATAGCACCCCAATGCACCTAGGGAATGCAGCACAATGCACTTGCATTTTAGCTCATCCATACTCGTGAAAAAATGCATGTACTTTTAAATGAGCGTTGGAATCCCCTTTAAAGTGAATGGGCTGCCTTAATACAATATGCATGCGATAATGCACCACCACTATCTGAATGGGCCTTCTATCCTGGTGGTGTACCAGTGCAGTGTAGATCTCCAAAGTTGGGTTGATGGAAGTGCACATCCTTTGGCATGTAAAACCACTCTTATATGTGTTACATCTGCTCGTCTAGCTGTTCGGCCTGGAGTTCAAGTAAAAGTACAATCGATTAGATTACACAATTACTGTTTCCATGCTACTCTATCTTTAAGCTCCACACTGAAATCATTACTCTGACAAAAAATCTTGACAGGAAAAAGCAGCAAGAAATAAGGAGAGTTTGCCAGAATAACATCAGACTTATAATGGTAAATATTGTTTTACTCACACCCAAGGGTGGACATACAGCCTGTGTTGTTTCTCTGGGGCCCCAAAGAACAAAAGGGTTTATCATAGCTAAGCTGAGTTTAGAGTGACCACCAAGTGCAGTAAAAGGAAGCCAGGAAATAGGGTGTAAACCAGACTGATAAATGATCTGTGATCATTTTAGTGGCCCAGCTGGTGTTAGTAGCATCATGTGTATCAAGTATAAATGAACAGGATGTGATGAAGTGTTAGAGATAAAGTGGAGAGCAGGGCTCCAGAGGAGCTGCCTGGGTATAGCATTAGCAAAATCTGGTGCAGCTCTGCATAGAAACCAATCTTCTTCCAGGTTTTTGTTTTTTTTGTCAAAGCTTAATTGAACAAGCTGCAGTTAGATGCTGATTGTCTACCATGCACAGCTGTACAAGATTTTGCACACTCCAGTTTTATTAAATCAATCCCACTGTGCCATAAAGTGTTCACACTTGGTATACCACAGTGATGACATTGATAAGGGGCATCAATACCATTTGTCTTCATGGATACCTTGAGGCTGCATCTGTCACTGGCCATTGCAAGTTCTTCTCCCTCCATACAAAGGGAAATAATTAAGCAATTGCACTTCTTTAATTGCACGGTCACCCAAGATATTATCAGTTTTGAAATATAAAGACGATCTGGCAGTACAAATTTTAATTACTTTCTGTAAGTAAATATTTTTAACATACAGTGAACCTTTTGTTTTATTATTGTTGGATCTGGCAGCTTTTAGCCTGTGTTACATTTTTTCACTCTGTGTGGAACACAGTATTGAATGTTCAACTTACTTTTACATACCACAGGATATATACTGTATATTTTCCAAAGCTTCAAAAGCACCAGATTATTGGACATGCTTTAAAAACAATACTAAGTAACAAAAGGAGCTCATGATTGTAATTTCTACTAGCAATCAAACACATTCTCACATACTGTTGAATTATGATAGAAAGGAAGATGTGTATATTTAATATATCTATGTCTTGAGTAGCATGTTCCTCTTCCCCATTCCAGCTTTCTCCTTGGGTAGCTTTAGTGATTGCTGAGCAACCAGTCTGGGTAGTTCAGTGCTCTGCTGCCAAAGTCCATACAGTGAGATTTTTACACCACACGAATGTCAGGGTGGCAATATGGATATTGTTGTGCATCAGTGTGGCATTTGCCAAGGAACTCCATATTCAGTAAGACTTTTTTGCAGACTTCTGAAGACATGTTAAGCCTATGGTCAGACTATCCCAAAGCTTCAGCTGGTTGGGCATTCATTGGGGTATATTGTTCTATGCTAAAGTGTAAATGCAATTTCAACACAGTCACACTTACTGTTTAGGCATTCCACCAGTCTTTTACTTGCATATTCCAAATCAAGCGAGTCCTCGAGGCTGGGTCACTGTGTCAACTTTAATCTACAGATTATGGACATGAAAGGGCTTACTCGAGTCAACCTTTTAAAATGAACTACCTAGCTCTTGACCTTTGAAGCTTAACTGCTGTTATTAAAGACACATTAATGTAGCTGTGTATTCATTAATATGTAATTAAACATTTTTCAAATGCATGGCATGTACCTGAATTTTTGTTGGTATCCGCTTCTTGCAGTCACTGTACAGCAGGGCTCTGGGGGATGGAGAAGCAGTACAGGGGGGCAATCAGTTGTGCTGCAGTGCAGGAGCATCCTGATAGATGGAGAGGACAGAAAGATAAACTCATCATTCTGCTGCTTTTTCTTCCATTGTCCAGTCACAGGCAGGTGGAAGAAAGAGACATGTAAATGTGACTGTACGACAAAAATAAAATCAGGTCTCCTGTCCTGCCAGATAGGGCTGTGTGGTCATGCAGAGCTGTACTAATCTTAGAACTGCATGGACAGAAATAAAAAATTTTTGTAAGGCAAAATAAGTTCCTTATACATTTGTGCTCAAATGTTTGCATACCCTTACTGCACTTTATTATTTTTTGTGTTATACTTCTAATTTTGTTGCTTATATTTCTGAAATTTGTTATGTGCCTAATCAATATGACAGTGCTTAACTTCTACCTCCTGATTGCTTACTTTGGTCATGTGGATGCTGCTACCCTCACTGATTGAGGGGTACCAGAGTTTGACTACAGTTGAGATTGCTCTTTTTTTAAGAGTATCTTTCTAAAACCAATAAAAACAATTTTGACCAAAAAAAAAAAAGTTTTCATACCCAGGCAGAAATGATGAAATTTTTACATTGATATAAAAAATATGACTGATCATGCCAAAAACCGTCTTATTTAAGGATAGTGATCATATTAAGCCATTTATTATCACATAGTTGTTTGGCTCCTTTTTAAATCATAATGATAACAGAAATCACCCAAATGGTCATGATCAAAAGTTTACATACCCTGGTATGTTTGGCTTTGGTACAAATGATACACAGGTTATCCGGATATCTCTTTCCCGCAGTTGTCACTGTGCCAACACTCAGTGACAACTGCAGGAAGGAGAGATCCGGATCTCAGGGACAGAACCATGCCGGGTACAGGGAGAGTCCGCATTCATGTGGTGTACTGACGCCCAATAACAGCCCTATTCCTCCAGAGAGGGAGTCTCCAGTTAACCTTTGTGAGCTGCACCCACCTATCCCCTAAGGGGAACTCTGGACACCCCTGGATCGTCATTTAAAGCCCCGGGACCTATCCATCCTAAGAGGGAGCCACTTCCACAACTGGCCCAGATGATTACCTTGATGACACCAGGATATATTATACAATGCGCATAAACATTGCATGTTCGGTGAGTGCGCATTTATTCTGTTTCAAGATGAGCACAAGCACCGACTGAAGCACTTAGAACTATACGGGCACAATTTTAGTCATCAATACAAACTATCATATATATATATATTGATTTTATTACTCATATCATATTTATTATTATTCTATTACCAATACGAAATATTTGTCATTACTCATATCATATAAGAATTTTGCACATATTTATTACTATTAATTTTAAGCGCTGCACTTTTATACTTTGTGTTTTTTAAAGGTTTTGTTTGGTTACCTTCGTGCACAGCTGCTAACAATCTTTACTTGAAAAAACTTTTTAGTGCACTCACATATACTGTATATTTGCATGTCATCTTACTTCCTGTTTGGCTATGGGACAGGAATTCAAGGGAAAGCTCTTCAATGGAGCACATATGGGGGGAAAAAAAAACCTGACAGGTTATAACCCTCCTTTACTCCATCCAAAATAAAATAAAAAGTTTGGCTTTAGTTCTGTATTCATGTAGTCGACACAGTTATGCTTATAGGGTTCCCAGATTGTGCTAATGCTACCAAGCTCTGGACCTCTTTATTTTTTTAGTTTTAGACTGTTTATCAAGCCATACGTATTCTGCCATCACTTTACTCTGTTTAGCTTACGTCGACTTGTTTGTGTGCAATGTAGAATGCTCTTTATAGAAATTACAATTTTTGAGAGTTAACAAGGAACACTGACCTTCCAGGTACTGCTCTGCATACACTAGGGGAAAATTAGAACGCCATTATTTTTTTACTTTGTTTATATTCTTATTACTGTCTGTTGCTCAGTGTGAAGAGTTTGCTTCCCTGTCTTAGTGACGAGATAGGGAATCTCCCAACAGCAGACAGTTAATCCCATTCCTGCTCTGTTTAAAAATTGTTCAAAGTGTGGACAAGTCCAAGGGGATGAAAACCTATGGAAGGCTCTGTAGCTTAGTGAATTGAGCCTGAAATGTTCAGGGTGACAGAGTTTTGATCTAGTTTTAGCTGATCTAATTATTGTAATTAAGAAGATTACATATGGGCAGCACAGTAGCTAAATGATTAGCACTTCTGCCTGGCAGTACTAGGGTTGTGGGTTAGAATCCCAACCATGGCACCACCTGCCTGGAGTTTGCATGTTCTCCCTGTGCCTGCGTGGGTTTCCTTTGGGTACTCCAGTTTCCTCCCACACTCCAAAGACAAGCTGGTAGGTTAATTGGCTCCTGCCTAAATTGGCCCTAGTATATGTATGTATGAATGTTAGTTAGGGACCTTAGATTGTACACCCCTTGAGGGTTAGGGACTGATGTGAATGTACAATATATATGTAAAGTGCTGTGTAAATTGATGGTGCTATATAAGTACCTGTAATAAATAATAGTCAGTTCTGACAAAATGTTTTTACCAGCTAAATTATTTTACAACAATATAAAAGTTTTCCATTGATTCTGCATTTTTCATTATAATTGCAGTGAATACCTACAGTGGGGCAAAAAAGTATTTAGTCAGCAACCAATTGTGCAAGTTCTCCCACTTAAAAAGATGAGAGAGGCCTGTAATTGGCATCATAGGTAGACCTCAACTATGAGAGACAAAATGAGAAAAAAAAATCCAGACAATCACATTGACTGATTTGGAAAGAATTTATTTGCAAATTATGGTGAAAAATAAGTATTTGGTCACCTACAAACAAGCAAGATTTCTGGCTCTCACAGACCTGTACCTTCTTCTTTAAGAGGCTCCTCTGTCCTGCACTCATTACCTGTATCAATGGCAACTGTTTGAACTTGTTATCAGTATAAAAGACACCTGTCCACAACCTCAAACAGTCACACTCCAAACTCCACTATGGTGAAGACCAAAGAGCTGTCGAAGGACACCAGAAACAAAATTGTAGACCTGCACCAGGCTGGGAAGACTGAATCTGCAATAGGCAAGCATCTTGGTGTGAACAAATCAACTGTGGGAGCAATAATTAGAAAATGGAAGACATACAAGACCACTGATAATCTCCCTCGATCTGGGGCTCCACACAAGATCTCACCCCGTGGGGTCAAAATGATCACAAGAACAGTGGGCAAAAATCCCAGGATCACACGGGGGGACCTAGTGAATGACCTGCAGAGAGCTGGGACCAACGTAACAAAGGCTACCATCAGTAACACACTACGCCGCCAGGGACTCAGATCCTGCAATGCCAGACATGTCCCCCTACTTAAGCCAGTACATGTCCGGGCCCCGTCTGAAATTTGCTAGAGAATAGAACGGTTTGGTAGAAACACAACTCATCGTGTTTGGAGGAGAGAGAATGCTGAGTTGCATCCAAAGAACACCATACCTACTGTGAAGCACTGTGAGGGTGGCAACATCATGCTTTGGGGCTGTTTCTCCACAAAGGCACCAGGACGACTGATCCATGTACAGGACAGAATGAATGGGGCCATGTATCGTGAGATTTTGAGTGCAAACCTCCTTCCATCAGCAAGGACATTGAAGATGAAACGTGGCTGGGTCTTCCAACATGACAATGATCCCAAACATACCACCCGGGCAACGAAGGAGTGGCTTCGTAAGAAGCATTTCAAGGTCCTGGAGTAGCCTAGCCAGTCTCCAGATCTCAACCCCATAGAAAACCTTTGGAGGGAGTTGAAAATCCGTGTTGCCCAGCAACAGCCCAAAACATCACTGCTCTAGAGGAGATCTGCATGGAGGAATGGGCCAACATACCAGCAACAGTGTGTGCCAACCTTGTGAAGACTTACAGGAAACGTTTGACCTCTGTCATTGCCAACAAAGGATATATAACAAAGTATTGAGATGAACTTTTGATATTGACCAAATACTTATTTTCCACCATATTTTGCAAATAAATTCTTTCCAAATCAGCCAATGTGATTGTCTGGACTTTTTTTCTCATTTTGTCTCTCATAGTTGAGGTCTACCTATGATGTCAATTACAGGCCTCTCTCATCTTCTTAAGTGGGAGAACTTGCACAATTGGTGGCTGACTAATACTTTTTTGCCCCACTGTATGTCATCTCTATATAGGATCCATGCAGACTAAAGATAGCAGAGACGACAACTGGCCAGCAGACAAATTTCACTCAGTGTATGGTCCAGCTTTAGACTTATGGCACAGCACTGGTGGTATGGTTTAAGCTTGGACAGTGGCAACCCCCAGTGAAAGAACTCTGGAAAGACCTTGAGTAGCAGCAGGTCAAATGGACACACAGGGTAGAAGTTGAACAAGATCTTAGTTAATGTTAGCCTGAGGGCCAGTTATCTGGAAGTCAGAAAACAGAAGTCAGGTACCAGAACGAAGACAACCAAGGTCAGGGTAGACAGTGATCAGAGGTGGAACAAGGTTACGCAGGAAAGTTAGGATAGCATGGGAGGCAAGTCAGGATCAAACAGACTGCATCCACTGTAAACACGTTATACATTAACTTTAACAGTAAGCAAACTTCAGGTACAAGGCCACTTTAAGGCTACAATGACCAATTAGCTTGTTCTAACAGACCCATTGAGGCCAGGGATACCACACCTGCACCACTAAAAAGACAATTTGTCCAAACATGCAAGTATACCAATGGTTTTTGGACAGACAATATACACTTTGCACAGCACAAGCAAAGCATTTTCTCTTATCCGCTCCACATTGAAAGGAAAGGGAAATTCAGAATTGACCTCTGTGTTGCAGTTCTCATGCTCCCCAGGCAGGTAATATGTCTTTTTACACAAGTATTAGGTAGGTCCACAGCATCCAGAGCTTGTGTCTATGAAGTATAAAAATAACTGTCAAAGCCAGTGGCATCAATAATTTGTTCAGATGTTCCTGGCAAAATCTGCCACATCTTGCAGCAATACTAACAATGGAATTCTGTTCAGAGAATCTGAAAGCGTTTAGAAAGCCACGACAGCAAGACACAATCACTAAATTCAACTGATGATCTGTAGTTGAATTGGGAGACTGTGAAACATCTTCACCTTTGAATAATTTCTTTTTACAAATTTATTTAGTGCTAGTATGGTAGTTCTATCTCATAGATAAATAAACCAGTGTTTAGGAGAGACGCAGATAACTAATATAACTACCGCACAACAGGAAGCATTAGTTGACTGCTCATAATTCCATCATGTCATTCCTCTTCACCAATCCACTGCTGGAGTTTTAAAGAAAAAAACTAAATTTCCAAGAAAGGGGAACGAATCTGTTAGCTCTCCCAAAATGCAGAACTGTGCTATTGTCAACCCAAAAACACTGGGGGTACATGCTTTGCTTTCACAGAATCAATATTTACATAGAAATTTTTAAAGTGATGAAATCAGTGTATCCTAGTGTTATTGACAGCACCCTGTAGGTGAATCTCCCTTTAAGTGATATTAAAAGTTCATTTTTTTTTTCGCTTATTTGTTTTTTAAATAACCATGTGATACTTACCTGCTTTGTGCAATGGTTTTGCAAAGAACAGCCTTGATCCTCTTCTCCTTGGGTCCCCCGTTGGTGCTCCTGGCTCCTCCCTGTTGACCAGTGCCCCCAATAGCAAGCAGCTTTCTATGGGGACACTGGTGCATGCTTGCTCCTGAGCCTCACTCTATGCGTCCATAATGCACAATGAGCCGCGACTCGGCTCTGCTCTCCCCCCTTCTCCTTGGCTCACTGGCTGTGATTGACAGCCATGGGGGCCAATGGCTACTGCTGCTGTATCATCCAATGAGGAGAGAGAGACCCAGGACAGTCAAGAGGGGGGCTCGAGTGAGTATTGGGGGGGCTGTGATGGGGGGGGAGCAGCACACAGAAGGTTTTCTGGTTAACACAGGTATCAGTGTTGATGAAAACAAAGCTAGATACTACTCTGTCAAGTTGATTGAGTTAGAATAACAGACAGGAAACTTTAATAGGTTACCTGCAAGGAAACATGTGCAGTCATTATTGCTTTGCACAAAAAGGGATTCACAGGCAAGTATATTGCTGCTACTAAGATTTATCGGATCATCATGCACTTCAAGGAGAGAGGGTTCAGTTGTTGTGAAGAAGGCTTCAGGGTGCCCCAGAAAGTCCAGCAAGCGCCAGGACCATCTCCTAAAGTTGATTCAGCTGCAGGATGGGGGCACCACCAGTGCAGAGCTTGCTGAAGAATAGCAACAATTGTGCATAAGAACACAGCCATGAATAAATAATGGTACAAAAACATCCTCTAAGAGCAAGATCTCCCAACCATCCAAGAACCGTTTGATGAACAATGCCTTTTGCAGCATTGCCATGAGGCCAAAGTGAAAATTGCCTTGGGAACTTGTGGTCAATCCTGAATAGGCAGGTGAACTAAACAAAAAAAAAAAAAAAATTCTGACAAACTCCAATCATTGATTATGCAAGAATGGGCTGCCGTAATTCAGGATATGGCCCCGAAGTTGATTGACAGCATGCCAGGATGAATTGCAGAGGTCTTGGAAAAAGAAGAGTCAACACTGGAAATATTGACTCTTTGCATAAACTTCATGTAATTGTCAATAAAAGCCTTTGACATGTATGAAATGCTTGTAATTATACTTCAGAATACCATAGTAACACCTGACAAAAAGGATCTAAAACCACTGAAGCAGCAGACTTTGTGAAAATGTATATTTGCGTAATTCTCAAAATGATTGGCCAGGGCTGTAGTTCAATTTCAGATGTGGCTTAAGTCCTACAGAGTCATTTATTACTTTGATGTGATTCTAGCACTATTTTGGCCCATAGAATATGCAAACCACATTAGAAAATGCAACCAAATTGCACTACATAATTGCCATAAATGTCGATTCAAAATCGGACTGCAGTAGTGTGAACCTAGTCTTACAGAGAAACTGAACTTTGGAAGCTGTGCCCAAAAAAATGTCTGACAAAGGAGTACTCCACACTATTGGCTGTGGTCTCCCTGCAGGTGACCTTCCTCAATTATTGACTTGCCATGCCTTGTTCTGCAATGTGTCTCTGTATGAAAGCAGCCAGTAAAGGCATGTCTTTGCTATCTTGTGTCAGATCTACCAAGGAGAACAGTGAGCAGTAGGGGAGCAATTCTCCTTAACCCATTCCTGTCCAGACCTAGGGGTAGTGACCTTGTCTTCACGGTGTATCATGGGTACAAGGTCACCAGGGGAACTATCCTACTCTTTAGTGCATCTGGAGATGCCTGTTGGTTGACCCATCCTGTCCTAACTGCTACCTACTGACAGTTCTCTAGATGCCTGCTTCAGGCCTTTCATCAATAGACCCCACCTCCTTGCACCTTGGGCAGAAATTATAATTCCAGGAGACATTACTATATGGATGTTAGGAGAAGGATTAGTCCACACCAGGAATACCTTTAAACAGTTTGCAGAATAAGTAGATATAGGGATATTATATAAAGATATAAAGAGATATTTACATATTTTAGCCATACCTTGAAATTGGCAGCACTCAGCTTAAGTTGCAAACAGTCCAGCATAGTTCAGAGAGATGTGGCATTACAGTAGAAATGTTAGCAGCCCATTGCTTACAGAAAGGGTGTCCTAGAGTTTAGGATACCAAAGCAGAGAGATACGAGTAGTCCATTAAAATTTATACAGTACTTCCACTGCTATAGGCTTATACTGCAGTGCCATTGATTTTTCTACCACATCCCCAGTGTAATAGTGTATAACCAATCCTTCCTCAAAATAGAGAACAGACGTTTGTGGGATTTTTAAAGTGGATAGTCTCTCAAAGAAATGTCATTAGTCATACATTTGTTAAAATCCAATCTTTTATTAACACATGGCCATTACTGTAGACAAAAAGTGACTACTATTAAAAAGGCAGTAATAACCTCACCCTAATTAAAAACAAAACACAAATATTTACACATTGTACAAAACATATGGCCCTCTCTGAACACAACCCTTTGAAACCCATCTGCATCTTCATGATATTACAGATTCCTCCCAGGGCTAACAATCGTTGTGGTATCTGTTCTGTTGAACAGGTAATGTCCACCCACGCAGAAAACCAGTAATTACTTTCATCATAGAAACTAAACTCAGCCAGCTCCACACCTTCCTAAAATAGCCTTACCTAGGGTGCCCTGCTTCTAGCAGGGGCAGGGCTTCTACTTACCCCAAGAAGCTACTAAGCCAGCTTTCACTCTCAAGCTATGGGTTCATCAAATGGCCAATCAGGAAAACTACAACAGACCACATCCGTACCCTGTCTTGTCCTACCCTACAGCAGAACAGCAGTAAAATCACCAAATATTATTAGCTTTGGCTAGCAGTCAGAAGCAGCAGTGCCTGAGATCGTACACTGTGGATATACAGATAAAAGGCTGTAGGAAATGGAGTCCCTAGGTACCCTTGCATACCGAGAAGTGCACTGCTATTTTTTAGGAAGCGTTCCAGACAAAGGGTAATTTTTTTCTGTGTACACAATTAACATTTCTGGATATTCCATACACCATATCAAATCTTTTAAAATTCAATTCCGCTTCAATTATCAGCTGTGATAGATATTTACTGGGACCTTTGCTAATCAGCCAGAGAAAAATATTAGAATGAGAAAGGACTGATGGTCTGTAGATTAGAAGCAACATTCTTCAATCCATTTAAAGGTTCATTCCCCCCAAAACTCATGTCCATTTTGGATGAATAGTCATCAGTGTCTAGTATCACTTTGGAAATCCAAGGTGAAACCTGATTTTCCTACCCTGCCCGCTGCTGCAACCATTATTTTTAGATGTATGTCATGCTGCATAGAATTCAGGTAGAAAGTTAAGAGCCAGGGGTCAGTTGAGATCATTAGTGTCTATCCTATAATATATATATATATATATATATATACTGTTACGGTACTGAACATTTAAATACAATGTAAATACATAGATCTCTGGTTAACAACACAGTTACACAGCTTCTACAGAGAGCAAACAGAATTGCCATTCAAGTCACTCAAGCCACTTCATACCTCTGCTTCAACCTGTGTTTTGGGGGACAAAGAAATTAATGTAAAGCAGCAAAATCTGCTTGTGTGTTTTAACTAGTATATGGTATGGCCATTAGAAAGAAATCAATTATTTTAACCACAGCCAGACCTAAAATGCATGCACGAAAATGCAGCACTGTTATGTGATAAAAACATGTCTGCGCACACAAATACATTCTACAATGCAAGTTATAAATGTTCATGTATTTTCACAATGCAAAGTGTATTTTTACTGTCAGGATGTTAAAATAAAAAGCTGTGTACTTAAAGAAAAAAAATTGAGGTTAGCAGAAATTGACAGTCCTACTTGTTTGTTTTTTTCTTAACTGTCTGATTAAAATATTAACGAGATGTAATTTATACACCACATGTGTTCTTCACATCACTGCCATTCCCGAGTGTCTTGGAAATGGTTTGCTTTATGGGGTTTGTCATGTGGAAGCACTGTATGCTTGATTTGCATTTACAAAGCAATATTAGCCTTTGGTTTTGTCTTGCACAATAGGTAAACAATGATTTTTGTAGAATGCCAAATCTTTAATAAATTGTCTCGTTATCCTTTTGAATTGGGACATATGCTCCCAATTACTGCTTCAATAACAATGTGACTAGGCGTGATTTCTCAGCAAAGGAATGTACTGTCTCTTTTCCAGCAAAAGTTTTTTAAATCAAAGTTGTACTGTGATATTTTATTAAACAGCAAATATTTTTCTTCCCTAAAACCCATGGGTACCCCCAGTCTCAGTGAAATATGCATGCAGATATTATCACACAGAGCTATATCATTCTTACTACTTGCATTCCGTTCTACCAACACTCGGTTTTTCTTGACATGCTTTTTGTAAAACATCTGCTGAATTCCAGTTAGTTTTTTTCCCCTAACACTAGATCTATATGTTACTGTATTTTTGCTAGTATTATAGCTATTTACACCAACACTATGGATGCACAATGAATGAAACTGAGCTTAGGTCTAAGCACTGTCCTGCATACATGCTGAACTCCAGTTCAGCTGTTGCTGCTGTTTATGGTGTCTCTGTCAAGAAAGGGACACTGCTGTTGGAAATAGAAGCTCTTTCAGATTTTTGTGGTTTGGCGTGAAAAGTAAAGCTTTAAAGCATTTAAAAATACTAAATATTGCCCTTATATACGATGAAAATGAGGTCAAGCAAACTAAAAAACTGAGTGAGGGGGAATATAGAGTCATACTGAGCACAGTGCTACCCCCATCATTTTCCAAAATTCACAAGTCAGTGACAGAAATAGTCATTTATATTCCTTCTCTATGCTTAGCATTCATGGAATTTAACACATTTGACAAAAGAACACATTCCAGTTTACAGCAGTTTTAACATGATACAGGTCCAGTTTCATTAAACCCCAGTTGCAAGTATCCCTAAGCCTATAAATAGCCAGTGTAAATCTGCATTACGCCAAAGTCATCTAATGGGATCAGATCATAAAGTGCTTTCCTGGTATGAGATTTAACGACACACATCTGGGAGTTTGGTTTCTGAACCACACAGAGTTAAGTGTTATACAATTTCCATAATTAGTGCTATGATGGAGCTACATTAATAGGAAGTCTTTACACAAAGGCATTAAAGAATAACAATCCATTAAATATCAATCAGTTAAATACCAAATATGCCTATGCTATGATCAATGCTATTTCTGGGAGGCAAATGAGGCACATTACATCTAAGAGATCGTGCATAAGATCATGTTTGGCATCTATCAAATTGTGATTTTGTTCAGTTCAGTAATACGTTGGTTGTTGGATTGGAGTGGTCATCTGGAAATATTGGCACAATTAGAAAAACTGGCATTGAGGGAGTGTCCACTGAACTATGGATGCTTCAGAACTCCTACATTACACCACTTAGCATTTTTAATGAGTGAGGGTTGTCTCAGTGACACCCTAGAGGGTCCACAAATAGCTGCTTCAACTGTCATCTGAGAGCTCTGGTCTCCATCAAAATAATGCATGAATGTTGAGAGTCATTCATGAGAATCTGATGCACTAGATTGGACTACTCTGAAGTGAATTGGACTTGCACGGGAACCAAAATACAGGAAATATTTTTAAAGGAGAAGTGTGGGCTTTGAAAAAAACAAACATACATACTCCCCTCCATGCTGCAGCATCAGTGTGAGGTGGTAGCTGTCCCATGTTGGCTCTCACTTTTTATTGCTCTCACTTGGATGTTCATGGTAATACCTCAACTGTGTGGTACCTGTCTTGAGAAAATTACAGGAGCTGCCATTTTTTTTACCTCATTCTAAATTTTTTTGTCACGTTGCTGTCTTTGGATTCACTATTTCTGAGTCCCTGACCCAGATCAAGTACACACATTTGAAAGTCAGAGTGCAGTCATAACTGCTGAACATTATTGGTTTCAGTTCCATGCTTTAGAGAGTATTAAAGACATCAGCATCATGGATCAGCAAGACTGCCAGACAGCTATCATTTTGAGGTAAGGCTTTCTCAGTATATTTTTTTTCTTTTTGTGTCCTGCAAAACATGATAAATTAGACTTATGTGAGCTAATACAACATTTTTACTAAAAAAAACAACTGCAGATAAGCCAGGTTTTACAGGTGAGTTGTTCTAAATATATTCAGCTGCTTGAATGCATCTTGCAAAAAATGCTGATCCTAGTCATAATAGTATCACTGTATATTCTCTATATGCAAAATGTCCACAAGGTGAACTGTTTGTAAATGTGAGAGCATTATTATGTTTCTCTCCGCTGAGCGCCAGTGGCGCATGCTGCATGTTTGCCGAGTTCTCGCCGCTGAATAATCCAATTGTGTGGTGTAAGGAGAAAACTTGGCAATGCTGCTTCCGATTTAGCCCTTTTACTGCAGATTTGGAAGGACTTGAAAGTAACACTTACATTTATATTTGCTAGGTCAATTTCTTACCTAATTATGCATAAAGTAACACTTTTTTTTATCTGTTCCTCAATAGCCTTTCTGTTTTTCCTTGTATCAACCATGGTCATATGCTGAAACCTTGAATTTCAGGATACACATGGATTTTTGTTTTGCTATATTGGCTAGGATCTGCAATTGGAAAACAGCACACAATGGGTTACAAAATAATATTGGCAAGACATTCTGCTCATCTAATCCGTTAAAGAAGGAATCTGCAATATTTACTTCATTAATTCAGATAATTAAAAAAATGGACAGAAACATGCTGTACAAATACCAAGCAGAAAGTGGTTTGTATTTTTTTTTAAATCCTGACCATTTATAGATTAGTTTTAAAGGATGAATTCACCTTTTATAACAACATGTTACATATTACACCCATATTCAGGTGTAACATGTTATCAAAACACCAGCCCGCTGCTCCCCCCCGATCCCCCGCTTTGACATCTTCTCCCCCTTCTCCGCTAGCTGTCAAATTTTAAAAAAATGTGGCCGTGCGGGGATCTGCCCACCCGGCCACGTCACACATTCACTGTGTTCGGTTTTAGTGACTGTCGGCTTGTAGTTCTCAATAAACTACCATGGCACTGTGGAGTGCCATGGTAGTTCATTCAATCTTCCTGTCAGTATATCTGCTTGCTTGTACATCCCGTACAGGTAAGCAGATACACTGACAGATCTGCAGGAGATCTGCATGGCGCCAGAAATCTGCTGATCGCTGGTGCAATGCTTTACAGGTTCCTGCAGCCAAAAATAATAAATGCATGTTTTTTTTTACCTGCAAAAAATGTGAATTTATTATTTTTTACCAAAACGTGAATTTATCATTTAATACTTTATTGGCTATCACATGAAAGTGAAAGGAAGGCATTGGGGCATCTGCCAATGTCTGCTCTAATGTTGGGGTTAAAATTGTGTATTTTATTAACTTGAGTACCAAGGCAAGTGCATGTTGCTTTGTATTGAATGGCTTCACCAAGTACAGAGCCAATCACAGGAAGCCAGTCTGGGAATTTTGAAAAACAGAGAACTATATTATAGGGTTGATCAGTCATTTGAGGATGGATAAGAGTGAGCAGTGGTTTTATAATTTGTATAATGACAATGATGAGTGTATGTGTGTGTGTGTGTGTGTGTGTGTGTGTGTGTGGGGGGGGGGGGGGGGGTAGAGGATCATGCCAGAGTCCTGACCACTTTAGGGTGCATAAATGAAATCCTAAAATCCAAGGCAACCATTTGTTTCTGAAAGTTTTGAATGTATCACAATAGTAAACTGCTGGTCATTTCATTTTCCTCAACTGACAAACTTCAGCAACCCATTCTGGGATGGTAAGGGTCATGGTGGTGCTTCAATGCCTGGGTATTAAAGCTGTGGCTGCAGTAAGAAAGAAGCGGAGTAGTGATTTTTTTAGCTGCAGGTAAAGCGCAAGAGAAAAATCCAAAGTAGAACTAGTTTTGGAGCAAAGGGGACATTAGATGTTGTGACCTGAACATGTATATGGGCTGTCTTATCCCAAAAAAGGTTTAAGCAAGTGATATTCCCACAGGATGTGGGTTAAGTTGCCAATAGCGGAATAGCAGCACCAGCAAAGGCTAAGTGTACTTGGTAAAAGTTGGGGCAATGTATGGATGTATTCCAGAAAGTTACTAGTTTAAAGATTTTTTTCATGGGCTGTACTGTCCATGCATAGTTTGTAGGTTAAACAGAAGCTCATGGTTTTATCTCCTGAGACATTGCAAAATAGAGTTTCTCTATTTGGTTGTGTGCAAGTATTCCATATGGGAGAGATTTAGGATGGTCAGGTTAATTAAGTGAAAAATATCTACTCCAAATATGTCAGAGATGAGGATAATGGTTTGTTTTGAGATGTGTTGAATAAAATGTGGTAACTGGAGATATTGCATTCATGTGCCACTGTGTGGAGAATGAGAACTAAATAGCTGCGTCAGTGGATCATTGATGTAAGCATTGGGTAATGAAAGGTGCAGATACCTGCCAATGGAGAGATGTGTGAGTGCTGCATGCCAGCAAAAAGTCATGGTTACCCATGATAAGGGTGAGTGGGCCGTGATATGTATATAGCTGGAATTTGATCATTGCAGACTGCCAGATCGTAAGCACCATGGGAATGAAAAAAGGGATGACTGTCTATTTTGGAAGAGAAGTGGGGAGTAGCTACTTGAGAGCATGTAGAGGAAAAAGATTTAAAGAGAAACTTCACTTCTTGTTGAGAAAAATCCCTTCTATGTGATCAATTTACATTTCAAGGATTTTAACAACCTTTTTAGCTGCGACCTACCCGTTTCTGTTCTTGAGAAAAAGCTGTATGTTCTCCTATGTTCTTGGAATATTGATTCCTGAATCGGAGAGTCTGTGTTCAATATAATCAGCTAATGCACTTGTAGTGTTCCATTAAGGAAAGTTGCAGTGTCTGCATCCCTTTAGAAGTAATTAACCCTTGGAGTATCTCACCAAAAATATAATTCCTGTTGCAGAGTATGTCATAACTTTTACCTGAAAACTTCTAAGAACATTAGTGAGACAATCACTCAAGCAGGAAAATACATTTATGGCAAAGTTCTGCACACCACTGTGTACATAGCATCTTTCATATTGCATTACATTTTACAGAAAATTACAGCTGCTCTAAATTGAAAAGGAAAGGTAATTTTTAATAACAATAAATTACAATTTGGCTTGTGTAGCAATTGTATATGCAGTATTATATTTTATATATTTTTTGGCCATTTTTCTTTATGAAAGCAGATTTATCCTTAAACCACATTCAAATAAAGCTCAGTTTTAGAATGTGGGAGGCAAACCAATCTCATATATGTGTAAGGTGGGTAGCTGTATAATACAGTTCCACATCTAGTAATGCTGCTTCTCCTTGTTCTTTTCATTAGGTCAAAATGTGATAGGGCAGAGTGATTTACACTATATTGCCAAAAGTATTGGGACGTCTGCCTTTACACGCATATGAATGGCATCCCAGTTTTCGTCCATAGGGTTCAATATTGAGTTGTCCCACCCTTTGCAGCTATAACAGCTTCAACTCTTCTGGGAAGGACGTCCACAAGGTTTAGGAGTGTGTCTATGGGAATGTTTAACCATTCTTCCATAAGCGCATTTGTGAGGTCAGGCACTGATGTCGAATGAGAAGACCTGGCTCGCAGTCTACACTCATCCTAAAGGTGTTCTATTGGGTTGAGGTCAGGACTCTGTACAGTCCAAACAATTTCCTCCACCCCAAATTCGCTCATCCATGTCTTTATGGACCTTGCTTTGTGCGCTGGTGTGCAGTCATGTTGTAACAGAAAGGGGCCATCCCCAAACTGTTCCCACAAAGGTGGGAGCATGAAATTGTCCAAAATGTCTTGGTATGCTGACGTCTCAAGAGTTCCCTTCACTGGAACTATGGAGCCAATCTCAAACCCTGAAAAACAACCCCACACCATAATCCCCCCTCCACCAAACTTTACAGCTGGCACAATGCAGTCAGGAAAGTACTATTCTCCTGGCAAATGCCAAACCCAAACACGTTAATCGGATTGCCAGACAGAGAAACGCGATTTGTTACTTCAGAGAACACATCTCCACTAGTTTAGAGTCCAGTGGTGGCGAGCTTTACACCACTGAATCCAATGCTTTGCATTGCACTTGGTGATGTAAGGCTTGGATGCAGCTGCTCAGCCATGGCAACCCATTCTATGAAGCTCTCTGTGCACTGTTGTGCTAATCTGAAGGCCACATGAAGTTTGGAAATCTTTAGCTATTGACTCTACAGACAATTGGTGACTTCTGCGCACTGTGTGCTAAAGCATGCACTCACCCCGCTCTCTCATTTTACATGGACTACCACTTCATGGTTCAGTTGCTTCCACTTTGTTATAATACCACTAACAGTTGACCGTGGAATATTCAGTAGCAAGGAAAATTTCACAGATGGACTTATTGCACAGGTGGCAACCTATCATGGTACCACCCATGAATTCACTGAGCTCCTGAGAGTGACCCATTCTTTCACAAATGATGGAAGAAGCAGTCTGCATGCCTAGGTGCTTGATTTGATATATTTGTGGTGATGGAGGTGATTGGAACATGTGAATCCAGTGATTTTGAGGGGTGACCCAATACTTTTTTCAATATAGTGTAGGTACAGTCTAGAAAGGCAGTGTGGGGGAAGGTTCATTTTGAAAAATGCAATTCTACCAAACCATATATGATGGATATTTTGTAGTTTGGAAAAAACATCATTAAGTAATGGTGCATAATTCAATTTGTACAGGGTTGAAAGAATAGAGGGAACTTGTACCCCTAGGTACATGATATGGTCCTGTTTCCATTTGAGGGGAAAGGAATTTTGAAATTGCATCTGTTCAGTCACTGGAAGCTGTATGTTTAGGGTTTCAGACATCTGTAGACTAACTTTGTAATTTCCAAGTTCACTTTAGCATCCCAATTTCTGTATTAGAGAGGGAATCTGTGTGAGGATTAGAAAGATACAGCAATAAGTCATCTGCATATAAGTCCATTTTTGTAGGTATGGGAGCCAAGGGCTACTGCTTAAATGGAGACATTTCTGGATGTATTGTTCTCTAGGTATTCCATTACTAATATACAAAGTATGACAGTGCTAAAAAATTAAAAATGGTCTGCAGTGGAAGAGCGTGAAAGTGTCCAAACTTGAAGTGGCTAAAATGGCATACTTTTACCTTTTCACACTGCTGTGACTTCGACCTGTTAGATTGCTTTCATAACTGCTCAAAGCAGAAGTGTCCCAAAGCATGGGGTACAGGCTTGTCCTAATATCAATCCAGAGGGCTAATAAGTGTAAAGAGAAATAGATCACATCTACTCCCAAGAGCGGCCTCAGCCTACATGCCTCCACCAAACTACACACCCTGATGCATTTCACCCCGCCAACTGGGGTTTAGCCATAGAGTACTACAGTTAGGTCCATATATATTTGGATACAGGCACAATTTTAGTTTTTTTGCAGGTATTTACCAAAACATATTCAAGCTATAGTTATATAATGGATATGGGCTGAAAGTGCACTCTCTCAGGTTTAATTTGAGGGTATGTACATCCAAATTGGAGGAGGGGTTTAGGAATTACAGCTCTTAAGAGTAGCCATCCCCCCTTTTTTCAAGGGACCAAAAGTAATTGGACAGTTGAATATAACCATAAATAAAATGTTCATTTTTAATATTTTGTTGAGACTCCTTTATGACAATGACTGCCTGAAGTCTGGAACCCATGGACATTACCAAAGACTGGGTTTCCTCCTTTCTGATGCTTTGCCAGGCTCTAACTGCAGCTGTCTTCAATTGTTCTTTGTTGGTCTTTCTGCTTTTAGTTTTCCCTTCAGCAAGTGAAATGCATGGCCAATCGGGTTGAGATCAGGTGATTGACTTGGCCATTGCAGAATATTCCACTTCTTTCCTTCAAAACCTCCTGGGTTGCTTTTGCATTGTGTTTTGGATCTTCGACCTCCTGGAGAGTGTCCTTCACTTGTCTGGATGTTGTGAATGGGTTTTTCTTTACCATAGAGAAGATCCTGCGATCATCCACCACTGTTGTCTTCCATGGACGTCCATGCCTTTTTTATGTTGCTGAGCTCACCAGTGCATTCTTCTTTTCTTAGAATGTACCAAACTGTTGATTTGGCCACTCCTAATGTTGCTGCTATCTCTGAAGGATTTGTTTCATTTTTGAAGCCTTACAATGGCCTGTTTCACTTGCATGGACAGTTCCTTTGAACGCATGATGTAGGTTCACAGCAATAGATTTCAATTGCAAATACCACACTTAGAATCAACTCCAGAACTTTTATCTGCTTAGTTGATGAAGAAATGATGGAGTAGCCCACACCTGGCCATGAAACAGCCTTTGATTCAATTGTCCAATTACTTTTGATCCCTTGAAAAATGGGGGATGGCTACTCTTAAGAGCTGTAGTTCCTAAACCCTCCAATGTGGATATACATACCCTTTAAATTAAACCTGAGAGTGTGGACTTTAATATCCATTATATAACTATAGCTTGAACATGTTTTAGTAAATACCTGAAAAAAACTAAAATTGTGCCTGTGTCCAAATTTATATATATATATATATATATATATATATACACACACACACACACACCTAATTGTATGTAGTCCTAGAACCCTGAGTCACAGATACACAGAAAGTTGTATGACAAGTCAAAACACATTCATTTCAATAGGTGCTGTCTTAATTGCTACAACTGAAGTTGCAGTGGCAAAAACAAAATTGTTCCTGCATTTTTTGCGTCTTCCATGCAACATGAGTGCCATAGAGTGCAATGTTAAAATCACAAAAGTTGCAAGGAAGTTGTTTCTTTGTCTTATCTTGCAACTTTGGCTGCGATTTCAGAGGGTTTTGTAAGTTCAGGATTAATATGTCACACTCTGTATTATGATTTGCCAAAGCCGAAGGTGCATGAAAGCTATTAACCCATTGCAATACAGTAATGTTTATAACAATTACTACAAGTCTGTGTGCATGTACAAGTTGTAGCACAAGTGTGGATGTGAGTATAGATTGTTGTACTGTACAGTAGCAGAGATAGTTATGAAATCAGACTGTACTACCCTGTAATCTTTCCAACCACGAACCATCTGAGCAGTAGAATTCCTTGATTTATGTTCTTAGCTGTGTTTTCCTGTAGCCTTGAATTACACTGTATCCAGCAAAATAAACAACCGTATATATAGCATGTATGCTAAATATAGCAAGCTGAGGTTTTGGCTTGTTTCAAAACACCACCACTAGAGACCAAAACCATTTATCAAAACGAAGATTACCTTGACTGGCCTGCAATTTAGCAATTAAAGGGATTAATATATATTTAATGTGACTGCAGCTGACAGGCTCTTATTTTCTGCTTTGCACATATCATTATATAATATTTTGGGGTTAACTAATGAGCTGACAGATACAGTTACAGAACGTATTTTTAAAAGGTTTTCTAGTAAACAGTTGTATGAATCTGGAAAGATGAAGCAGAATCTGTGGGTGTTCTGAATTCAGTTTAGCCTGCCAATTCTAGCCTGGAAGTCACATGGGTGGGCAGAGGGCATAAGGTATAATTCAGAAGGTCTGGTTTAGCTAACATTTTTGATTGCAACTGTGCTAGGATGTCATATGTCCTATACATAGCCTATAATTTTGTTTTCAGCATCACCTTTTGATTTAAAGTGAACCTATGCATAAAAGAAAATGACCGTTTACAATGGTTTGAGTAGAAATCTCTATTCTGTGCTGCATGCTATGTTTTAGCTTTCCATTAGTTGCTATTTGCATAAGCAGAGGCCCGCCCCAGATCGAAAATTACCAACTGATATAAAGCTCAGGTGGGGGTGTTTAACTGCTTGCTGACCACACTATAGCCGAAAGACTGCTACAGCACAGCTCTCCAGTTCTGGGAGGACTTCCATGGATGTCCTGCCATGCACGTGCCTCCCTGGGGCGCACATCTGGTTTGCTTTGTGACCACAGATCACAGATCGCGGAAAAGGGCCACAGTGCCCTTTCCCATGTGATCAGCTGTGTCCAATCAGAACTGGTCACAGAGTTGCTGGTTATCAGCATTTTCCTTTACTCATACTGTCTCTGTGTGAGGAAAAGAGACCTGATAACTTGCCAGTCTTGTAGTACATTGGTTACACTGATAATCAGTGCCCCAATTTTCATTGAAGCCCAATCAGTGCCAGTCAGTGCAGCCTCATCAGTGCACATTAGTGATGAAGAAAAATTACTTCTTTGCAAAAAATTTTAACAGAAACTAACAAAATTTTTTTTTTGGTTTGTATTGAATTGGTTAAGGTGGACCGGTGTGTTGATCAGGCAGCACATGCTCACCTTGTGCTCCACAGTTACTCAGATCAGCTGTCCTCTAGGTATGGGAAAGCATGTGGCTCACTCCATTTCCTTCTATCTGATGGTGCAGATGCTTGTTGTTTGACCTAGAGCTGTCACATGGCTGAGCAAGGAAGAGTCCTTGTAAACTCCAAACTGTGACATCGAGATTACACAGGGCTTCTTCTATTAGCTCTTGGATTACAAGCAGAGCATTGGGGATGAGTCTAAAGCCAGTCATTAATGGATCAAATCTCAGCCGGTTAAGCAGGCTGGCTGTACTAAAGGCAATCCATCGATTGACTTCAGTACAACCAGCCTGTCAAATATTTTTGCATGAGATTGCTTCCGGAGGCTACAGGCTCGCCATCGGCAGAACACAATAGCACTGCAGGAGGGATTCCCTCATAAACCATCCATGGTTGCAGGATAGAAAATTGCATCATCTATGGTATGGTTGTTGTATCTTTTTATCTCTTAATAATCCTGTAATCTATAGATTTTATAATTTGTAATAGTATTTTTGCTATAACACATTAAACATTTTTTAAGTAAACAAAGGCAATTTGAGTGACTGTTTAATACAGGGTGTATGTAAACAGCAATGGCGTTACAACATCAAAAGAGATAAGGAGCGTCCAGTATATCAGTACTACAAGGACAAAACAGAGATTTTATGGGTTTTACAATGATCCATCAGTTAATAACAGTGCAGCACAACTATGGTAGTTCATACAAGCAGACACAAATGTCAGTGTCCCTGATACAGTACCATCATGTGAACAGGGGCGGACTGACCATTTGGAAACTCGGGCACTGCCTGAGGGCCCGGGGTCAGTAGGGGGCCCCATGAGATGCCCCTGGTACCTTTTTCATAGGCTTTTTTGAGTTTGGGCAAGGACACAGGGGCCCCATGATCCCCTATTGCCCGGGGGCCCCATGAGTTGTCAGTCCACCCCTGCATGTAAAATTTGTTTTGGGGGGGGTGGAATGATCGAGGCGTATGGCACCCAGCTAGCTAGACGTTCAGGATAGCAATTTAGGCCAAGTGGCATCATTCCATGTATTCCAGATCTTATCAAATTTTGGCGGGCAACTCCTGCACTAATAGGTTAGTCTATGCAGGGGTAGTACATTATTGATGGAGGACTGCCAAGCTGATACAGTGGGTGGGGAGGGTGATTTCCAGGTTAAAAGTATTTCTATCCTAGCACTGAGGGAAGAAATAAAAAAAAAACTAATAATTTTACATAGCTACCCATCTCCAAATATTCAGTACCATCTAATATTATTAATATTATCCTATAATAAAAATATTATAGGATCCAGTCCTAACTGCAAGTCACACACCTTAATAGTCTCAGTCACAGATTCCCAGTTTGGCATCTCTATAATAGAGGGTTAGAAGTCATCGGATATATGTTGGCCAGTCTTTGTGGGGTGTCCCACATGGAAGAAAAATATATTTGAAATATATTTTTAAAATATTCCTCCCAAATATATTGACATATATTTTAAATGCTATATATATATATATATATATATATATATATATATATATATATATATATATATACACACACACACATATGCACTGCATGTTGAAATGCATTTTTTATATATTACAAAATATATGAAAAATATTTTTAAAAATATATTTTTTTAAATATATTCTTCAGATTTTTTGTAACAAAGTAATTTTAACATATATTTTTACATATAAATGTAAATTAAATGTATTTTTAAAGTCATACAGTATATTTGAAAATGTATTTTTAAAAATGTTTTTCATATATTTTGTAATAAAAACTAATTTCAACATACAGTGTATGTATTTGTGTGTGTGTGTGTATATATATATATATATAGATAGATAGATAGAGATATATATATATATATATATATATATATATATATATATATATTGGATACGGCCAAAATTGTAGTATTTCAAATATATGTCAATTTATATGGGAAGAATATTTTTAATATACAGTATATTTTTCTTCCATGTGGGGTAGTAGAGTGATCTTTGGGGGACATCACATGTATGAAGTAAGTAGTCACGCAGTTATCTAAGTCTTCTGCTGTGAGATCTGGCAAATCTGTCACCCATTTTTGATATGAGCGAGTGATTTTAGTGAAGTATACATTAGAAAGTCAGAGGTATATACAGGAAAAAGGCTTCCTCATCACTCATGAGGATTACAACCATCTAAGAGGATCTGATTCCAGGGTGGGTGGTAGTGGAAATTGCACGAAGGCATGACACAGGATTTTTGCTTTAAAATGCCCCTTAACTTGCCTTAAAATATCTTTACACTTCAGCGCTCTGTGATGTCATATCTAACTAACAGCCTACTCCAGTTCTCTTACTGAGTTCTGATTACTGGGAGCACTGAGTCTAACTCTGGTGTCAGTGCAATGTCTACCTGCATATCTATTTCTGTGGCTTTAACTGGTTTTGTCTTGCAAAGCCCATGTTCACGTTAATCTACTTTGAAACATGGAAATTGTGGAACACTGGGTGAAAGAGAAATGTGTTGACAGCTCATGCTGTCATCTACCTGCTGCTACTAGAGTTGTCATTTACTATTATAGGTGTGCTGTGCAAGAATGGAAAATCAATGTTAGACTGAGAGCAGTGAGGCAGACCATACATTTTATTTTTTTTAACCAGAAAGTTGAATGAAAAAAAAAAATTATCCAATTCTCCGATCCACATCTGTTTGTTTGGCCGGCTTCTGTCGTAGGGGCGGGTGTACACATGGGCTGAATGTCCACCAGTTTCTATTAAACCAGCTGATATTCACAGAAGAGGTTTTTTTTTTGTTAACAAAGGTAATATCTGACATCCTGTGGTGTGCTCTTATGCAGGATTTTTAAATGTGTAAAAGTGGCTATAGTTTTACTTTAAAGCCTAAAAGAGTCGTACGTTATACGAAGTAACAATTTTCATTTAGGACCACACAGAAATATTTGTCCCCAAAGTGTATATATTTTGTCTTTGTAAACATTGATGTACAGCTCTGTAGATTAATATGTTGATCTTGATAGCAGGATTGGAAGGAAGAATTCACACGGCTGTTAATGGTAGAGTTCATGAGAAAAGGTCTGTATTACAAATTGCTCTGCAGGCTGAATAACGGCAAGCTAATTCCACTGATCAGACTACATGAAACAGAAGTGGATAGATTATGAGAACAATCTGCCAGCTGAGGCCCTCTCCTTATACATGTCTTGTGCTTATTAACCAGCCATTAAGTACTGGAGTGATGTCAGAGGATACAAGTACTGACTAAGTAACCAAGACATATTATGGATGGATGTGGCTTTAATCGGTTTATATGCCTTTAGAATCATTTAGAAGGAAATTCAGGCTTAAACATTTTAAAGAATACAAAAGGAATACAACTACCACTTTGTATTATATGAATGATGTTTTGGTGATGTATAGGACCATGCATGTTATTATCTGCAACCTTACACCCACCCCTAGCTGTACCATTCTAATCTATCCCATGTTCCTAGTTGTGATATCCAAGAGATAAGAAAAAGAAGAGAGAAGATAATACGAAACACATGATATTGATCCAGTCTACCCCCAAACAATATACTGTAGCTGCTGACTTTTAATACAAGGATGCTTACCTATCCAGGGCTGTCCTCATCCAAGCCAATTCTTCAGTGGGCTTTGGGTCTAGGCACTGGCATCTTAACTGAAGGAAAATGGCTGTGAAGCCTTGCTGCACTGCGCATTGTCCGTGGTCCTGAAGTCTTCTGGAACCTGTGATGTGTCCCAGGAGGCTGTAGGCAAAGGGAGGGGGGGAGCTGAACTTTTGCCCAGATCACCTTTTCGTCTTGGGCGGAAGTAGACGTGGGTAACTGTCAAAACCAAGTACCCCCTGTCCTTCCAAAAAAAAAACAAAACAAAAAAGTGCCAAGAGAAGGGGGTGAAGAGGCAAACGAGCGGAACTTCCCCTTTTGGGTGAAGTTCTGCTTTAATTATGTGTAGATTTTATTTTCTGTAGCAAGATGCTCATATATACATTTGAAGTATAATATATAATAGTCCAAGGGGGTTATTTTTAATTTACAGTGGACACCTTTATCTGCTCTGCTCTCAGCTGGACACTGCATCTGCTTTTTATTCTTCATGCATAGCACTGCAGAGAACTCTCTGACAGGAGGAGAGGCAGGTCATATGACTGTGACCACCACCTTTTTTAAATGAACGAGGCTTTGCTTGTTTAAGGTCTCCTAAGCAAGTGAAGCTCCATTACTGTAGTTTATAAATATGCCTTTTTTAAAGCAGCAGTATGGTTATCAAAAGATAAAATCCTTATCTTTGTGAATTTAACACAATCCATGTAATTTTCGTATAGGCCTGATATCACAGCTGTATTTACCATTATGCTATTTCTGGGCCTGTGCCTGACCTAGTTACTTGCCTTACTAAGAACTGGAGATTCTGTCCTTCCACCACCAACCAGATTGACACCTATCCTGGAAGTCTGAATCTTACTTGTGGCGGAGGTGAAATAACTCCAGTTCCTAAAGTGAACAATTGCTTTGCCCTCCAGGATGAAGCAACAGGTTCAGTTTACTTCGGTTCCCCAACTGTACATATTCATCATTCGTTCAAATCTCCTGCTGCCCCATTCAGTTATTTTACCCCATCTACCAGATTCAGAATGTCAGGACAACTGGGAATTTGATTATTAGCCAAGGGAAACGATTTCCAGTTTTTATTATATGAAAGCATTCCACCAAGATTGACCTGTTTTGTGCTATGCAAATGTAAAAAAATAGTATATTTGAATTTATTTTCTCTAAGATATTCATTAAAGTGATTTGTGAATGAAAAAGCAAAAATCTCACACTTAAATAATAGCACCTTAAGGTTGGAGTAATCAAACAATGTATATAAATTCAGTTATTACCTTGTTGACTTTTCAGGTACTAAGGTCAGAGATCATCAATTCATTCTAGGATTTCAATTAAAATACGTCCTTTTTTATAACATTTCAAAACATGTAATCCCACAATTGTATTTCCTGTATTGGCAAGTATATGCCCATGTAAATAATACAGCATTTACAATACTTGAATATTTTTGAAGCATTTTGTGAACAGAGTTCACTACTTCAAGAGAAGGGGAAGTCTAAAAATGTTTTCGTTTATCCAACCAGTCAACCACTTATAGTATATTGGCAGTAGAATATTATTGTCCTACAAGACAACAAGTCCTGGTGATATTTCAAGTTAGATTAGGTCTTAGGCATAGTGCTGCAGTCATTCAATATTTTGTCAGTGTCTTGTGAAATCATTCTTAATGTGGGATTGTATTACTATAGAGAAGTGGTGTCTGGTGTCCAAAGGGATAAGTGGCCCACTTATAGGATATTCCATCTTTTAGGTCAATATTAATGCACCCTTCAAGAGTATGTAAACCCAATATTTCATATGTTCCTGCTGTACCATGTGCATGTACAAAAAAGTATCCTGTTCTCTTTGTATGGATTGGTTTGTGTGACATACCTGATGTTACTGCCAGTCACTCTTCCCTGGCATGGCACACTAGGCATGAGAGCACAGCATGGTCAGTTCTCTAGCTGTGCTGGGGCCTGCTCTTTTCCAATGATTAGACATGTGCTGACATGCTCCTCTGCAAAACATTTTACTGGGTAGACCAGTGTGATGTTGTTTCTCCACCCTCACTTCTCTATGCAGCTGAGAACAGAGCGTATATGATCACTTATAAAGAAGGGGGAAAGAATCATTTCTAATGTTTTTTATATCTATACACAAAGGTTTTACCTTTCATTCTTTAAACTGAAAATGGTTATTTTACAATTTGGGGGTTTACATATACTTTAAGCATCCCCTCGCAATTTCTGAGATGCCACACAGTCATCTGGGTCTTATGCAGGCCATACAAAAATCGTCCAAACGAAAAATCGGCCGATATTCACACCGTTAGTGGGAGCAGCCCGTCGGCCGTTTTTTGCGGATCTTCTCGTTTATTTTTATCAGTCATGCTGGAAAATCCATGAAAAACGGCCGTTTTTCGTGGACATTGGTGGCAGCATCGGCAACGGGGCCGACCAATTTTTCATTTATCGGCCGACAATTTGGCCAATAAACGACCCCACTATGGCCTGCATTAAGACCGGTCACATAAAAGATTTGGAAAGATATTGAGTGCCTTTGGTGTTATCCTCAAGACCTAATCCTAAAACAAAAGAAATCAACAGGATTGGTTGTTTTGTGGGACAGTAATATTTCACTGTGAATATACCATAAGCAGTTGACTGGTGGGGTAAAACACAACTGTGTTTAAATCTTTCCTACCTCTTCTCCTAAGGTAAGCTCTGTTCACAAATGGGTCAAGATTCTCGACAGTCTCCCTACATTCAGCGGATTATTTGTAAGTGCTGTATAATTTAAATATGCATCTAAAAACCAATATAGGAAGTACAACTGTTGGGTTGTAGGCCTCAGAGGCGCTTGAGTTACTAGGGATGTGGTATAAGTAATATTTTGGCATTCATAATACATCAGTAAATGGGGTATATTTTGCTTTTATGGTTTCTTTTAGTAGTCGCAGTGTAGCAGAGGAAGACAGAGTTTTATAGTAACATTGCATAGGCAACGCTTTTGTCAGGTGATCACTATCAAATTACAGTGTACGCTAGCTTGTAGTTAACATGTTTGATTTTCAGTTTCATTCAATGGCACAATAGCTATATGAAAAGCCTTGTCACAGTAAGTATACAGGCTACTTCAATGTGTACAATAAATAGCGGAACAGTTTTCTTTTTTTTCTACTTTTGTTTTGTTTTATTCTTTCTTCTGAAAATGTCCAAAATATGCCAACTCTGCAACTGTGTTGAGTAAACAACCCTTCCCCCCTCTCATGGCTTCATTTTTTGAGAATGAGGAACATTGAAACCAGATTTTTTTTTGCAGAATACATTTTATATCTGTCAAAACTAGTTTATTTCCATAACTACAACTTCATAAACAGATGATAACTTTACTCTGCAGAGCCGGCAAACTGATGAAAAACAGCAATCAGAGGTTTATGTATTGGGCAGAGGGGAAATTATTTTTCTATTTGAGTAAACCATCCTGAAGACTCTTGCCTTCTTATGTTCAATAATCTGGTTTGTGGGTTAAATGAAGGGGAAATTCAGTTTACTTCAACTCTTGACATCACTGAGATACTTTGAGTTGAGAGACAACAGCATTATGCAGAGGGGTTTTCCAGTTTTTATAAAATACCTTATTCCATTTTAAATCCAAATTTTGGGACCAGACACTTAAGCAAATGTGATGCTGTATTCAGAAAAGTAAGTTCCTAACCTATAAAACAAAATGGGAAGGTTTACAGTTCTGCTCAAAAGTTTGCATACCCTGGCAGAAATCGTAAAATTTTGGCGACTCTCCTCTGAAAAAATCTTGTGAGCTGCTATTCTAAGTGCAAATACCAAATAATATTATAGACAATATAAATACTGTGTAAATAATTGTGAATTGCTTACACCATACACATACAAATGTGTTAATTATTAAATAACAATGTAGTGCCACGCTCCACTATCAATAAACAACTTAAATCATCTAACACATAGTCTAATAAATAAATGTCCATGCAGGATCCGTGTTTTTTTCCACCCACTATTATGTAGAAATGGAATGCTTCTTAGTTCACCTCATGTAATGTATTCAAACCAATGTGTGTTCACCTCCACCAGTTGTGCTCTCACCATATTTCTTTAGCCCGCTGTCTATTGGATAAATTCCGATACAAATTATCTGCTATGCTACTGGCACTTTTCAGTCCACTGTATCCTGTGTTGCCTAAACCCTGCTAACTTGGACCATGTGTTTATTAATGTATATAATTGATGTGCTACCTCTGCCTGTTAGCTAAGTGTGGTAACTACTACCACTCTAAATTCTACTCCATACTTTTAAAGTAATATATATATATATATATACATATATATATACACACACACATACAAAGTACCATAGTTTTACATATAAATGTGCATAAAATATATACAAAAAATACAATATAAGATTAATTAAAAGTTTAATAAAATTGAAATTCAAATTTACAGACCTACACTTGTACAGGGGAGGTGGGTATAAATACCCCACTTCAAATATGCAAGTGTATATACATTTGGATTGTTTTGTTTTAATTTATTTTGGTGACATACAGAGCCAAAAGTATTAAAATTGTGCCTGTGTCCAAATATATATATGGACTTAACTGTATGCTTTGCCCTGTCTTACTCACCAGCTGAAGGGGGACTGCTCCTGTTTGCTATCTTAAAACCACTGCCACAGTATGACACTAACCATTAACTGTGAACAATAGATTTTCTGTGCAAGAAGGACTCTATACAAGCATGCTATATACTAGTTTGTCATACGGGCTATGGATCCTTACCTCCATTGATGAATGGACAGTGATACTAGCATTTAATCCACTTGCATTCAGCCACAGAGATGCCCATATAAATAGGGATATTTCCCTGCTCTTTTCAGTGTGCATGTGCAGTTGCTCTAGCATAATCACTTGTATTGGGCAACTTAATAGTATCTTGCGCTATACTCTATCATGGTATATAAGAATGTCTATGTATGTGTGCTTGGTATGCCTGTGGCCCAGGCTGGTTTTTATTGTTTGACAACGTTGTCATTTATTTTTAATTTTTGTTGGGTGAAGGGGTAATTGCTCTTTTGATACCTTCATATTTTTAATAAAGTTTGTTATATCCATCCATTAGCTTCAAGCAGCAGTTTTTATCTCTCTGTTGGGACCTCTTTTTGTGTGCATCTCTTTTCAAACTACATTTTTCAGCTGGTATATTTTGGTTCAGAAGAGGACACCACTTTTTATTTTAGATGTGAGTCGACAGTAACATACGTGTTCAACCTGCAATGGTTCCCGTTTGGTTTTAATTTTTCATAGTATTCAGGATAGATATGGAGCAATGGGGAGCAGAAAAGAACTGTCAAAAGGCCTGCTTAACAAGGTAAGACAACTTTTATGAAGATGGAAAAGGATGTAAAAAGGAATCCAAAGCCTTAATTATGCCAGTCAGTACTGTTCAGTTACTTATAAAAAAAAAGTGGAAAATTTGAGGATCACTATTCCAAGCCAAGGTCAGATAGACCAAGAAAGATTGCAGCCACAATTGCCAGAAGAATTGTTTCAGATACAAAGAAAAACCCACAAGTAACCTCAGGAGAAATACAGACTGTTCTGGAAAAAGGCTGTGTGGTTGTTTCAAGGAGCACAATACAATGATACTTGAAGAAAAATTAGCTGCATGGTCGAGATACCAGAAAGAAGCCTTTACTGTGCCAATGCCACAAAGTAGCCCTATTACAATATGCCCGACAACACCTTGACATGCCTAACAGCTTTTGGCACACTGAAATCTGAAATGACAAGACCAGAATAGAGCTTTATGGTCACAATCATAAACGTTAAGTTTGGAGACGGGTCAACAAGGCTTATAGTGACAAGAATACCGTCCCCACTGTGAATCATGGCTCACGGATGTTTTGGGGGTGGGGGGGATGGGTGAGTGTAAAGGCACGAGGAATGTTGTGAAATGTGATGGCAGGATGAATGCAGCATGTTATGAGGAAATACTGGCAGACAATTTGCATTCTTGTGCACGAAGAAGTTTGTGGAATGGTCATCACAGTCTCCTGACCTTAGATAACCAAGCCACTCTGGGGAGATCCCAAAACGTGTGGTTCATGCAAGACAACTAAAGACTTTACATGACCTGTAGGCATTTTCCAAAGATGAATGGGCAGATATACCACCTCATGGACAACTATTACACTACATACTGTCATTGATGCTAAAGGGGGCAATATGCAGTACTAGGAACTAAGGGTATGCAGACTTTTGAACAGGGGTCATTTCATTTGTTTACTTGTTACACAGTTAGTCTGGGTGAAAAAAGATCAAAGTTTATCCAGTTCAAACATAGAAAAAAAACCAAAAGTTATAACCCTACACCCACAGTTGATCCAGAGGAAGGCAAAAAAAACCAGCAAAGTATGATTCAATTTGCTCCTGCACGGGAAAAAAATTCCTTCCTGATCCCCTGAGAGGCAATTGGATATTCCCTGGATCAACTTTACATATAAATATTAGTATCCGGTTATATTCTGTGTATCCAAGAAAGAATCCAGGACTTTTTTTTTAAAGCAATCCACTGAGCTGGCCAGAACCAACTCTTGAGGGAGTCTATTTCACATTTTCACAGCTCTCACTGTGAAGAAACCTTTCCGTGTTAGGAGATTACATTTCTTTTCCTCTAGACGTAAAGAGTGCCCCCTTGTCCTCCTGTGATGACCTCAGGGTTAATATCTCAACACTGAGTTCTATATGAACCACTAATGTATTTATACATTTTAATCATATCCCCCCTTAATCTCCTCTTCTCAAGAGAGAATAAATTCAGTTCCTCTAATCTTTCCTCATAGCTGAGCTCCTCCATGCCTCCTATCAGTTTGTCTTCTCTGTACTTTCTCCAGTTCCCCAATGTTTTTTTGGTGAATTGGTGTCGAAAATTGAACTGCATATTTCAGATGAGGTATTACTAATGATTTGTCCCGTGGTAATATGATATCTCTTTCTCTGGAGTCTATAACTCCTATATAAGAGAGGATTTTGCTCGCTTTAGAAACCGCAGCTTGGCATTGCATACTATTATTAAGCTTATGGTCTACCAGAACTCCCAGATCCTATTCCACCATTGATTCCCCCAGTTGTTACCCCCCCTAGTATGTATGATGCATGCATATTCTTAGCTCCCAAGTGCATAACCTTACATTTATCAACATTAAACCTCATTTGCCACATAGTTGCCCAATTAAACAGTGCATTGAGGTCGGCTTGTAAGTTGGAGACATCCTGTCTGGACGTTATCCCACTGCACAGCTTGGTGTCATCTGCAAAGACTGAAATGGGATTTTTAATCCCAGACCCTATATCATTTATACATGTATTAAAAAGTAAGGGTTCCAACACTGAACCTTGGTGTACACCACTGATAACCCTAAACCATTCAGAGTATGAATCGTTAACCACTACTCTCTGAATACGATCTTTTAGCCAGTTTTCTATCCATTTACATACTGATTTTTCCAAGCCCGTAGACTTTACCTTACATATTAGCCATGTGTGGGGAACTGTGTCAAATGCTTTTGAAAAATCCAAGTATACCACGTCCACCGCCACCCCTCTGTCCAAGGTTTTGCTCACCCCCTCATAAAAAAAATCAGATTTGTTTAACAACTTCTGTCTTGTATGAATCCTTGCTGTGTGTTGCTTAAATTTTTTTTTCCCAGCAAGAACACATCTATGTGGTCTTTTATTAAACTCTCCAGTATCTTCCCAACTACAGAAGTTAAACTAACAGGTCTATAATTATTTGGTAAAGATTTTTACCCCTTGTTAAATACTGGCACTACATTGCCCTTAGGCCACTCCTTTGGTACTATGTCAGTTATTAACCACTAGCCTACAGGGCACTTATACCCCCTTCCTGCCCAGGCCAATTTCCAGCTTTCAGCGCTGTTACACTTTGAATTACAATTGCTCGGTCATGCAACACTGTACCAATATGACATTTTTAAAATCTTATAACATTTTTTAAAATCATTGACAGATAGAGCTTTATTTTGGTGGTATTTATTCACCTCTGGGTATTTTATTTTTTCTTAAACCAAAAACTACTGAAAATTTTGAAAAAAATGTTGTAAATAAGTGATTTTTCTCCTTCACTGATGTGCGCTAATGAGGCTGCACTGATGGACACAGAAGTGGCACTGATGAGGAGGCACTGGTAGGTGGCACTGATGGGCATTGACAGGCATCACTGATGGGCACTTAAAGGCAGCACTCATATGGCACTGATAGGCAGCACTGACTGGCACTGATAGGCGGCACTGACTGGCACTGATAGGCGGCACTGACTGGCAGCACTGATAGGTGGCACTGACTGGCACTGATGGGTGACACTGAAAGAAAGCACAGACGGGGACTGTGCGACGATCGCGCATCAGACCCCAGACCTTCTCACTAAACTCGTGACCGAAGGACTTGCCACTCTAAAACCGTGATGTCACGTGCGTAACAATACCATGCCCAGCTGCACCCTGCACAAAGATTTTCCAGCTAATGGACTACAATCTGTGTACCTGCAGCCTGGAAGCGATTGTTACTGGGTCAGGTTAATTATGCAATTAACCCTTCACACTACCACCACCTTCTTTTTGTACAGAGAAAGAGGAAAGTCGGCAATATCAGCAATACACTAGGATGATTGGTTAATCGTCGGTATCCCGCTATCTCCACAGACAGGTTTTACAGAGGGTTAAACACTCATAGTAGCGCTCTTCAGCGGCAGGGATTCGTAAGTCACATTAAAGGGCTGTAGAAACAGTTCAACACTTTCAGAAAGTAAGATTTATTACTAAAAAGGTCAAAAGGGTGCAGTAGAAATATTTACAGAAAAAAGATGTGCTCTATATATATATATATATATATATATATATATATATATATATATATATATAGATAGATAGATAGATAGATATATATATGTTACAACAGCACAGCAAACCGATAACAGAAAGAAGTTTAAAGGGTTAAAGTACTTGCCAATCAGCCTTGGGTTAAGCAATTTCAAGTCTTATGAGCTCCAGGATGATTTGCTTTCTTGTCTCTACTGCTAGTTTTGTTGGGACATGGCAGGAGATTCTGCTTTCTCTCGGTCTGCTAGATGCTAAAACGCAGATGGTCCTCACTTCTCTGACTACACACAAAGCATAACAGCTTCTTTTTCTACCCAAAATCAACTTGTATCTCCTTAAAACAGACAAGCCAATACCTTATTTGGCAAGAGGATTGTATAGACAGCCCCTTAGCAAGGTATGCTGAACGCATTCCTGAGGGAGGGGGGAAATCGGAGGAGGGAGACTGATTTGTTTTGGGGAGAGATACCAAAATGCAGATGTTTGGAGCAGAATGGATGACGGCGCCCATCTCTGCGTGCATGATTGTGACACACTAATATGTGGCATTGATGAGCACTGAAATGTGGCACTGGCAGGTGGTATGGATGAGCACTGAGAGCTGGCACTGATGGACACTGACAGGTGGCACTGCTGGGGCTACACAGATGATCAGGGCACACTGATAATCAGTGCTCTGATGATCTGTGTACATGTTCCCTCCGAGGAATGCTGATTACCAGCTCTCCTCTCCTCACGAGCTGTCAGCGTGACAGCTCGTGGGGAGAGAAATGCCGATAACCGGCATTTCCCTGTTTACATGTGATCAGCTGTGATTGGACACAGCTGATCACATGACCGAGCCAACATCTTTGGCTCTTTCCGTGGATCGGTGATCCGCTGTGTCCGAGGGACACAGCGCGGCGCCGATCACCGCGCTGCGCACTCTGGAAGCCACGCATGCGCGGTTAGAATGGGAGGACGTCATATGACATCCTCCCAGAACGAGAGAACCACCTGGCGTCTGTCATATTACTATATGGAGGACGGGAGGTGGTTAAAGAATCCCTAAAAATGAGAAACAATGGCTTTGTTCTCAATTCTCAGTTCTCAACAGATCTCAATTCATTAAGGACCCGCGGGTGTATGCCATCCGGTCCAGGTGCTTTATTCACCTTTATTCTGTCTAAATATTTTTGGATCATATCAGTTGTGAGCCAATGTGGATCATCTGGAGCTGTGTCAATACCATGCCTATTATGGACAAGAGCTCCCCCATGCTCCTTTGTATACACTGAGCTGAAGAAGGTATTTAATAAATTTGCCTTCTTTGTCCCCACTCACGCACTCTAGATTATTTTGTAAAGGGCCTACGTGCTCAGACCGGACCTTTTTACTATTAATATATTTGAATAAATATATTTCTTGCCATGTTTTAGTTCATGATTGTGCAATTCTGTTATGACTTACAGTTGAATATGAACCTTATAAGAAATAAAAGAAAGGCAAACCATTTTTTAAGAAAATGTGAGTGAGTAGGCAAAATATACTCTTACCAATTCTCCACAGGTATGCAAACCTTTGAGCAAAACTCTAGTTGTCTGTGTGTAGGAACCTATGTTCTTGCATGTGTGGTATTCTGTGGACACAAATATGGTGAAAATATTACATCTATGAATGGATAACTTTCCTTGTTCCTTGGGATTATTGGTAGAGTTGGAGATTTAAAACTTTTAAATCTAGGCAGATTTAAAAGAGAAGTATGGGAATGAAAAAAGACAAACCATTATACCTACCTATGTGGACGCAGCATCAGTCCCCTCAGCTGCGTCTAAGAGATCTGAGCAATAAAAGACCACTGGCTGCTCAGTTCAGTCTTCAGTGAGTCACTGGCTCTCTCCTCTGCTCCTCCAGCACTCAGTGGAGCATCGGGCTGTGGAGAAGGCAGCTGGCTCAGGCTCTCAGCAGCTTGCTTAGAGGCAGAGCCAGCTGCAGGTGAGGAATCTGGGTGGATCTCAACTTTAAAGTCGGAATCTCTCCAGAGCCTGGATTGACATCAGCGAATAGCAGACTTCAGCCCACTGTTGACTGAAAATGGATCACAGGAGTGCAGAACTAAGTGCTCTCCTGTAATCTACAGGAGATGTAGGGCCAAAGAAGCTTTAACGTCAAACTTCAATTTTGTTTAAAACAAAAAACAAAGGCCCTAAAAAAATTAGCATCATCTAAAATGCCTACAATCTGATGCTGTGGCTCTGTACAACCACTTCTATATAGGATGCCGCCAGTCCTCTGGAATTAATGTCATATTACATTGAATTCACCTTCAGAGAGCCCAGGCTCTCATGGACCTGCCTCCTGGGTGAATGCCATGCTGGCCTTGACTCGTGAACAGCGGGGCCCTCCCATGTGAGTATAGGAGCATAGTACTGTCCAGAAGTAAGCACTGCTCCCACCACTGCTGAGGAGGAAGGCTGAAGGACAAATGGTATGTGTAATGAGTCTCTTAAGGAACTAAAAGGGAGAGATGGAGTTAAGTTTTAAAGGAAAAAAAACAATGAATTATTTATAAGTGCACCTGATGTAAATATCTGAAACTGTGGTGATATCATTCTTCTGTGATCTTATGTATAGAAGCAGTGACATGGAGAAGAAGGGCCAGCAATAGCAACCAACCAAGATTTTG